>NW_022145614.1:6779480-6947026 GCF_000002235.5 Strongylocentrotus purpuratus
CGCTTGCACAAGTGTACTGACATTATTTTGCATATCTTCCTTTCCACTATCTATCCCTGCAACACTGAGAAGCCACTGGTCTATGAATAATTGATTAGGACAGAAATCATTATGGCGATTAATAATTCATTATCTTTGCTGGAAAGCCAAGCTGGGAGTGTTTTGGACGTAGCGAGCGTGTTTTATTTTGAAAATCTCGAGGTAGCGATGGCGATGTGCAGGTGAGTAACACCAAATGAAGCTGCTACGTGATGACCGTTTCTGCGTTTCTATGCAATTATTCGGACGATTTTCCTTTAAATATTAAAGCATCATGAAGAGCTAAACAATTGGAATCGTATTTTTAAAAGAAAAATGAGAGGTTTTGCCAATCAACTGATTGTTTTAGGTATTATTGTCTGAGCATTCTAATTGACGTGATTTAAAAAAAAAATGAATTATAAATTGATTATAATTTAGTATTTAATTGTTTTGAAGAAAACAACGAAGTGGAATGTCATGTCAATAATTGAAGGTTGCAGAGGGCAGTCTCTCTTCCATTTTCTTGCTAGTGTGTAAGTCAGAATACTCACAGATCGCCACTTATAACCAGGTTTTTCATAATCCTGAAAGAGGAATCCAGTAATGTTATTTTATTTTATTCATCAAGCTCTTTGCGGTGAATTGTAAATTTACCCCTGCTTCTTGTTTACGATCGTTTTTTCTTCCCTTCACACTATTAATATTTTCTCTCTTATGCGTTAAATAACGTATTTGAACACAGTCGAGGTATTAGAGATAAACCTTCTTTCAGTAGCTATTCTGATGAGATATATCTACGAGAATAGTCGCGTAGGTATGAAAACTACACGCAAAGTTTACACAAAGACAACTGCATGGATTCACTGTCAGTTTCTTTTATGAAAAAATATTTATTTCCAATATTCTACCATATGAAGATGAAACGTGACAGTGTTTACTCCATACATCAAATACCGTTTGAAATGGGCCCTTTGGTGATCTCACAGACGGAAGTTTTATTGGGATATTTTTAAATGCATCATGGATCAAAATACAGAATTTAGAGAGCCACTGCTTTTCTTACATCACTTACGAGATATTGAAAATGATGTAATTTGTCACTTTACCTTATTGAATATTTGTATTTAGTGTAAAATATATATGCATTTAATGTAAAACATATATGCAGTTAATTTTATAAATATTATGTTCATTGCTTGGAATAAAAACGACATTTTTAACAAATGTTCGTGAAACATTCACACAAACATTACAACTAAATTTTCTTTTTAGTTGAAAGTTTGAGGGAAAATATGTAGGCAAGGGAACTCCAACAAAGGTCATACCGTACGTCTACATGTATTTCCGATGCACTTTTTTAAATACGGGTTAATTTTACAATCGAGACACATGCACTACAAAAGTCACCTTAAAATGGGCCCCTTTTGTCTGCATCGCTTCAGGACCAAAAGGGTCGAGACAACAATGCTGCCCGAACCGAGCCGTGTGCCAACCCTGAATGCGAAACGCGTACGGCGTCGTGCGCGGCAATAAAAAAAAAATAGAAAGAAAAAAAAAGGAACTCGAAAACCAAGCCGTCTCGTGACCTCGTCTGACCTTTGAACGACGCATGACACACACGCGACTTACACCCACCCACCTCCCGATGGACCTTGGCTTTACAGGAAGCCCAATATCGAGGTCATTTGACGGTCAAGTTGTCTCGAACGATAGGGGTGACGATTGGCCATTACAACTTATCTGAAAGGTCATGAGAATGTTCCATATCTACGCAACTCTGTGAAGAACATGAAAAGTCCTCCACGGAGGGCGAACGTATTTTTTTTGGTCAGGCTCTGAAAGTATTTCTCAAATGTTTATTTCATGGTGGATATTTACTGATAACACTTCTATAACATAATTGTTTTTTCTTCTTCTAAATGTATTTTTAAGGCTACGATGTTATGATGGCAATGCTGTCTGGTGACCCTTTTTTTACCCCCCCCCCAATACTTCCTCGGTGTAATTTTTCGATCTGACTTGTAAATTCTTGATCTTTTCTCTAATTCCAATGAACAAAATGTCACGTTTGAATGGTTTTCACTTGATGATTACCTCTTACCGTATTTTTTACCCTCGGAAGTGCAAATGATAATGAGGCAATGTATCGCGTTTAATATTTAACAGTGCAACTGGTCCATTTTTGTTTGGTGTCAGCTTATAATTTGAATTACACATGTAACAAACGGTTGTTATCGGAGTCGACCCTCTATTTGCATACTTTCAAGAACATTTTCCACACATAATTATTTATGAGCACTGATGAAAACGGGTACAATATGGGCTTTCAAAATAACCTTATTTGGGCTAATCGAGTACACATTCATTTTTTGTTTCAAAACTTTTTACATACGCATTTACGTGTTTGTGAGCGTAAAAATATGAAATTTATGAAATAAATTTACCTCTTTTTTCAATTCCTTCTGTGTCAAGAGCAGCTGTAATAAAGAGCATATTGGGTCCAGTAGACGATGAAGTGTGTATAGTCTCATGGTTCAGGCAAATTTTGGCAAGGGTTCGTGTTTGCAAACTATTATGTACGAATGTACTTCGTAGGGTTATTCTGTTACGGCGTTTACTTCAATCTGTCATGTCTGGTGAGACAAATGGACCAGTTATATTTGCTTTTGGTATTGATGTCAGCGTGATGTCTAAGCTAATTAAATTTCCCGAAGTCTATCATGATGTTTATTCTTTCTCGTTAAAACTTGTTTTCACTTGATCATAAAGCAGAGGATCTTTTGAAAAGGATATTTTATCTTTTGACTTATAAATAATACAACTGGTGTTACACAAATGAAAAACAGGTTTATTTTCCTCAATACAATGGCAGTCTTGGCATTTATTAGCCGTTAACATTTTCAAGACTGTAATGTTATTATCGAGGAGCTAATAAACAGATTTTATGAAGTTAGTGTGGGATCGGTATTTTTATCATGGAAACGTTTTTTTCAATTTCAACCGATTATTCAGCAAAAAAGTGATGTGTCTCTCCGTAAAGGAGAAGTCCATCCTGATATTAATAGATGCAGAAAAATGAAATGAACAGATCAAGGAAAGTTGGAGCAAAATTCGATTAAAAATAAGAAAGTTATTAATTTCTGAAGTTGCGATCAATCAAATACAAATAGGCAATTCTGTGTCGATTTTTGTTAAGGTTCCTCCCCATTTCCTTTATACTAAAATAAAAAAGATCTCACATTTTTATCTTACCTTAAGAGAAATTCCAATTATACATGCACCCTAAATATAATTATTGCAAATATATTTCTGTTCAACCCCTGTATAGAAAAACTTTTCTGTCATTAATAACTAAGGCAACGAAAGTTTATGAAATTTCAGTACAGAGGAAATTAGAGAGGATCTTGCAAGATACGTGACCAATTTTGTTTCATTGATGACAACTTCAAAAAAACATCTGAATCGAAACATCATTTCTTCGCCAATGTTTCTTATTATTGTTTTTTTTTAAACGAAAATAGCCGTATACTACATTTTTTAAAACGTGGATAAAACTGGATATAAGATTGCAATGTAAATGCATGATATAAAAGATGATGATAACTAAAAGTATTATAGAGACGTAGAGTTCCTTGTTCACGTTCTATGAAATGGAATCATGATTGATGCCTGTCAAATCCCCTTGTCAAAGTATTGAAAATCATGTCTAAAGCATGTACAGTAGTGTTGCAAGCTGAAATAACCGATATCCAACACAATCCAATCCATATTGTATTTGGTGTAGCGTTTCCATCAAGTTGTAAAAAGACCACTTAAACATTGATAAAAGAAAAGACTTCAAAATAAGTTAAGTTTTGTTAATTTTTTGTTGTTATAACCTGACCCCTAATAAATCATATATGCTTGTAAATATTAAGCAACCGGGGGACAGACGGCTTCAAGTTCTCTCCTAATGTACTAGATTATGAAGATTAATGCCTTACCAAAGGGCACTAGCGTATCGACTTGGTTCCGAACCCGGGGCCTACCACTAAGCCATCACGCCTCCAAGTTGACCAGTTGCACTAACAACATGATTTTTAAAAAAATCATGCTATTGACCAAACTAATCAGACCCTCAAAAGTTTCAAAATGTTCTGCAGATACACTTGTGGACTAGCAAGAATCGAATTTTTAGATTAAAAAAAATTAAATGTATTTATTGTTTGTTTATTTACTTTAATACACGGATTTTTGTTTATATATTAAGAAAAAAAACTTTCTTATTTGAGGCAAAGTTTCGAATGTGGATGTAGTGCCTTGATGGTCTTTTGAAGAAGAAAAAATGAATCCTGTGAACGGAAATGGCCGACTCTTCCTTCAAAACCTTGTAACGATGTTTTAACTTCCCTTCTGTCTGACTCTCCTTCTTTACTTCTGCTTTTTGTTCATAAGTCTTCACTCTTTCCATTTTTTTCTCGTATGCATTCCTACATTTTTCTCCATACATTTTCACCTCCGCCCTGCTTGTCCTTTCCCTTGGTCATGATGACTTTCATGTAAAACACCTAACCCTGAAGACAAACACACCAGACAGAGAAGGGCTGTTCGCAGGACCACTAACACTCTTCCCCTCTCTTGCCCTGTACATCTATAAGCTTTGTCTGAACGCATTATTTCGCTCCCAGGGACTCGACTGTTCAAAGTTCAGAAGTTCAATAAGGTAGGGTTCAACCATTAGTAGATCCATGGTTCAACCTTGCCGAGTCCTCCAAGTTCGGGATCTTGTTTCGTTATTAACCTCGGTATAAAGAAATGAGGTCGCCACGCGTTTCTTCTTGGGCATCATGAGCAAGCGCTCTCCTTAGATCCAAAACTTTAAAGGAGATGGATGGGGAATAGTGGAGTAGGCTACATAGACAGACACTTTCTAGAATGAAAGTTGATTCTACTGCAAATCATCAACTGGATGTGACATATTTTATAAGCTTCAGATGTTTCCTGGCCTCATACATTTTTTTGAGCTCCAAAGGACATTTTGTATTTGAACATCTCCGTCAGATACCCATAGATTTGATTAAAAAAAATAAACCCCAGCAACAATGAGCTATGGCATCAGTCTGACACAAGGCTAAGTTTAATAGTCCAAGATTTCTAACGGTAACAAAGAAGTTGAACCAATCTCACGTACGCCTCGCACGACTGGCACGCTTTTTTGTTACCTCTTGGTGCTGTACCCAAGATGCTGTACCCTACTTCTGTGAACCGTAATTCTTTGTACTCTGATATCCGCTCTATATACCTCTATACTATAGATCTTCCCCTTTCTCCCCCTTTTTTCTCTTTCTCTTTCTCTATCCTCTCACTCTCAGAGCCTCCTTGTCTCTGTGATAGTCAAATACGTTAAAGGTAAAGACCAGTATTGGAAACGCCCCAATTTAAAAAAATGAAATGGAAGCTCTCATTACCAATCATGTGAAAGAATATGTTTTGACTAATACATGATGATAAAAAATTTGCCGGAAAACCGCCTACTAATTCATATATTTGGCAAATTTGTTTCTCTCATGGTCTGTGAGAGATATAGGGTAGTCCCATATACATCTTTCTGTGTATAGTGCTTGTAACTTTACGAAGAATGGGCCAAATTTCTTATCATTTTGATGATTCCGGAACCTTGCAGATGCTAGATGCTAGATGATCAACCTTTTCTGATCGATTCCACGACGTTTCTTTCACAATGCAATCGCATGACCATAACTGGTCTTTACCTTTAATTCGAGTAGTTTTCCTTCCCTTCCGTTTCTTTTTTGCATGGAATTCCCGTCTTTTTTTAAAGATGGGACGATGTCTTTGATAATCCCATACTTTTGAGAATCTATATCATTGAGAAGTTCCATTGCAGATTATACAGATTTTTTAAGCAACCATTATTTTTTAAGAGTAAATGTTTTTTCTAAGTCTTTTTTATTTTTTATTTTTATTTGTTAGGGAGGGTTGTAATTTTACAAGTTGTTCTTTATGGGGGGTCTGATAACTTATTTTAGATGATTTCTTCCTCCGTTTAGTACAGTTCGTCGTTTTACTTAAATTGTATAAATTGAATAAAATAAGGTAGCTTTGATTGTTATCAGAACCACATTCTCAAACGTTCGGAAGTTTGGATGATGTTTGAAGGTTTGCATGGTGGTATGAATAATCGCGGTAGAGCTTTTATTTATCTCCATACTTTCAAGTTTTCAATTATATCTATGTATTTCAGAAGTTTATCACGACCTGTTACATGAAGAATAGTACTTTGAAGAATGATATTTTTAACCAGATTTTTCTGCATTTATTGAAAAATCAAATACGAAATGTTCAAACAACAATAAAAATATATCATATAATTGATTCACATAAAATTTGACAGCTGAAAAAAAAAATACATAGATATAATTGAAAACTTGAAAGTATGGAGATAAATAAAAGAGGAAAAAATGGAGAGGCCAACAGCCATGAGCATGAATACCTGAGTCGATAGCAACAGGGAATAATAAGTTTCCTTTCATGCGGTAATAAATACGAAATGTTTCTATTTCTTAACGTTTCTACTATTCAAATAAAGGTTTAATCATTCCATGACGTGTGCCAAAAGAGAAAATGGATCTGATATTTCCGTCCTTAAAAAGTCGGACGTCGCCTCATCCGATGCCCAAGAAACATCTTTAAAGGGCTTTACTCCGGAACATTCCCGCTTTAGTTTCGATTCCGATATTTCGTCTTTTAGAGGGTAATCAATTGAGGCTAATATATGGATTTGTACTAACGCGATATCTCTAACATGGTTAACGTTTATTCAAGTGTGTTCCGAGGGCCAAGCAATGGTCATTCAGACAAATTGGATTGAATTCGGAAGAAAAAAACCGGGGAAGGCTGTCTTTTTCTGTTTTAAATAAAGTAAAAGTCCTGCGATTTGTAAATCTCTTCGATACAAAGGGGCCAATTGTTGCAGAATAGCGTTGAATTGAATGTTTGATATTAACATATATGAATAAATGTAATGTTGCTAAAAGGAAGTCAAAATGCTCCTTGTTTTGCAGATTATGAAAAAATGATTCAATATGATATTGCCCTAAACTATGTCACTGAAGTGAACAAAAATACTAGGAAACAAAATAACTCGTCTCTTCTGATAAATTAATTTGTGGTGATAATGCAGTATGTAATACAATATACCGATCTAACTTTCTTATCCATGCTGCCAATTTACTGTTAACAACTAAGTTATTCATACTTTTCATGTTTTGTTTTTATTTTTCCTAACTCGAGAATGAAAGGTGGACTGGTTGAATTAGAGCCTTCGAATACTTATAGATGTAATTATCAAGAAACAGAAATCGGGACAAATACATTTTTAACATACTTAAGAAATTACAAAACTTGGTAAGGGCAGGCGCGGATCCAGGGGGGGAGGCCGAGCGGGCCTTGCCCCCCCCCCGCAAAAAAAAAAAAAAAAAAAGAGAGAAGAAAGGAAAAGAAGGGAAAGAGAAAGAAGAGAGAAAGGGAAAGAAAGAAGAGGAAGAAGAAAAGTAAAGGGGGAAGAAGGAGATCGGGGGAGGCGAAAGGGCCTTGCCTTCCAGGCTGTTGACCCCCCCCCCCCCCATCAAAAAAATAAGAGAGAAGGAAGGAAAGGGAAAGAAAAAAGGAAAAGAGGAGATACTGGTGTATTGAAAGGGGGGGGGGGGCTTGGGGGAAATCAAATTCAAACGTGGTTTATTTCTAATTCCACAACGGTGGATTACAAATAATGCTGAAATGACATAGTTTCCGAGATTTTTCCTCACTTTTTAGTAGATTCCTACATGTCAGGGCCCGAGGTACGGCGGGGATTGGGAGCCATGAGCCCCCCCCCTACTTTTTTGAAAAAGTATATTAAAGAGAAATAAAATAGAATGAGAGCAAGAAAGAAAGAATAGTTAACTGCCAGTGTTAAAAAATAATGAGCGATCAAAATATGCTTATCTGACCGTAATTAATGCCTAAAACCCCTAAACTTCCGGGGGCTCTGCCCCCTGGATTCCACCTAGGGCCCTACGGCGGGCCCTTAGATGCTCATTTGACGGTAATTTAATGCCTAAAACCCCTGATTTTTGGGGGCTCCGCCACCTGGACCCCACGCCAAATAGTGACCTGCCAGTCTCACAAAATAATAAGGTATACAAAAAAATGCTAATCTGACGTTAATTAAACGCCTAAAACCCCTGAGCTTCCGGGGCCGGCTACGCCGCCTCGACCCCACCAGGGGCCCTAAGACGGGCCCCTGATTCAGACAAGGATTAAGAGTATAGAGAACGATACAACGCATCGTCTTCTTTCTCTAATAATTTAATATAACGTCAAAGCTTCGCGCAGGAGGGGAGGGGGGGGATGAATTCAGACAAGGATTAAGAATCGAGAACGGTACAACGAATCGTCTTCTTTCTCTCATAATCTTATGAAACGTCAAAGCTTCCGCGCTTCGCGCGGGAGGGGGGAACCTGAATTCAGACGAGGATTCAGAGGCGAGAACGGTAATACGAATCTTTAATGATTTAATGGAACGTAAAAGCTTCCGAGCTTTGCGCGGGATGGAGGGGGAACTAAATTCCGATGAGGATTATTTTCGAGAATGGTACAACGAATCGTCTTCTTTCTCTAATGATTTAATGAAAATTAAAAGCTTCCGCGCTTCGCGCGAGAGGGGGAAACCTGAATCCAGACGAGGATTAAGAGTCGAGAACTGTACAGCCAATCGTCTTCTTTCTCTCATAATCTTGTGAAACTTAAAAGCTTCCGCGCTTTGCGCGGGAGGGGGAGGGGGAGACTGAATGTAGACAAGGATTAAGAGTCGAGAACGGTACAACGAATCATCTTCTTTCTCTAATGATTTAATGAATCCTAAAAGCTTCCGCGCTTCGCGCGGGATGGAGGGGGAACTAAATTCCGATGAGGATTATTTTCGAGAACGGTACAACGAATCATCTTCTTTCTCTAATGATTTAAGGAAATTTAAAAGCTTCCGCGCTTCGCACGGGAGGGGGGAACCTAAATTCAGACGAGGATTAAGAGTCGAGAACTCGACAACGAATCGTCTTCTTTCTCTCATAATCTTATGAAACTTAAAATTTTCCGCGCTTCGCGCGGGAGGGGGAAAACTAAATTCCGATGAGGATTATTCTCAAGAACGGTACAACGAATCGTCTTCTTTCTCTAATGATTTAATGAAAATTAAAAGCTTCCGCGCTTCGCGCGATAGGGGGGAACCTGAATCCAGACGAGGATTAAGAGTCGAGAACTGGACAGCCAATCGTCTTCTTTCTCTCATAAACTTGTGAAACTTAAAGCTTCCGCGCTTTGCGCGGATGGGGAGGGGGAGACTGAATTTAGACAAGGATTAAGAGTCGAGAACGGTACAACGAATCGTCTTCTTTCTCTAATGATTTAAGGAAATTTAAAAGCTTCCGCGCTTCGCACGGGAGGGGGAGAACCTAAATTCAGACGAGGATTAAGAGTCGAGAACTCGACAACGAATCATCTTCTTTCTCTAATAATTTAATAAATCTTAAAATTTTCCGCGCTTTGCGCGGGAAGGGGAAAAACTAAATTCAGACGAGAATTATTTTCGAGAACGGTACAACGAATCGTCTTTTTTCTCTAATAATTTAATGAAACGTCAAAGCTTCCGCGTTTCGCTGAGGAGGGAGGGGGAAAATCACCCCTCCCTGCACCGACCCCCCCCCCCCGCTTTACGTCACTCTTTGTCACCATTACGTACCAATATTTGGCTCGCAAAATTTCAAAATTGGGCCCCCCCCCCCTAAGAAATCCTGGATCCGCGCCTGGGTAAGGGTATGAATAATGTAGTTGTAAACTGTATATAAAGAAGACGTCAATCTATCTCGGCTGTTACGTCAGCTTCTATGTGCAGAGGTAGTTCTTCTGCATTCTTTTCAAAACTATTACAAAACATGCAAAAATATATAATAGTCATTGACAAACAGATCTTCAATTATGCATAGTATTCAATATGCTTCAGATTTATTCTCGAATGCTTTTTTCTATATCAAACCTTATGATTAAATTATTTTAAATCTGTTTGTCGATTAAAAAAAAACCCTCTTGTTTTATTAATTGTATATATGCAGATTATATGACGGAAATAATGTAAAACAAATCAAAACAAATGAGAAAGATTACATTTGTTCACACCAGGGACCTGTAAACAGATAACACATTATTGGACCTCGATGATATACAAAAAAGTTTTTTTATTACGTTCACTGATAAACAAGGCCTAAGTAGTAAGAACCCGGTGTATGGTTCATCACTCACACGGTCTCGCCCTTATTTCACAATTAGATTTTCCCGCCAAAGTGTAGGGCATGATTAGATTTTCCCGCCAAAATGTAGGGCAATGGTGCATCGTTATCCTGTGGCAAGTCTATGCTCTTCCTTACCTGTCGTCTGCTCAGTGCAGTCGGACACATTATATCGTCCAACGTCTTAAGTTACCTGGCCAACGCTAATATTTTGGCCGCAGAAGTGCCCGCGCACTTGGCGTTCAAGTTTTGACCTAAATTCCAAGGTTTGTTCTCCCACTTCACGCTGTCTGCTCGTCCGCGGCTCGCTCATCTTGATTTGCATTGTTACGTCAGATTCGGAAAGGGCTTATTTGGACGTAACTGGGGCGGAAATTTCATCTAGGCCTCTCACGTTCGGCCAAGAGAATGCCCGCAGGTTTGTCGACGTGCGCACGCGACTTGCACTTGGTAACATAAAATGTTGTTTTTTTAACCTGCAGAGTATTTACATGTATTTAATTTTTAAAGGTAATACAAAGTTTTGGTATGGGGTCATGAATTTGGTTCAAATGAACATATTGGAAGCATATACGATCCTACAATATTCAGTGATCGGTGTCGGGGTCGAAATCGACTCTAAAGTTATGAAATTGTAAATAATAAACACTTTATATTGAATAGCTCCCTCTCAAGGTCAAGTTATTAATTAAGCTATAAAACAATGTTTATTGACTAAAATTGACTGATTAGCTATTCTCGTTCGAAAATGATATACCACAACTACATACTCTGAGATTTTCATGGTCACAGCTACCATTGTACGGCCGTAGGAGCTATTTGAAATTTATCAAAATTTACCGGGAGCACCGGTAAATCTTTATATTCAATTTTTCTCGAAAGCAGAAGTGTATTAGGGGCTAAAATTTCTGGTGTTTTTAATATGGGCATCCAAATATATTAAAATTGTAAAGAATCACTATCCACCCATTTTTTCAAAATTTCCCCAAACTTTGTAATACCTTTAAGTGCGGCGGGTACACTTGCAGCTATTAATTACGTCATGCTGTATTATTAAATTACTTATTACACTCTTTAGGATCTTCCTGCGATCCGATTTTCGAAAAAAAAGGCAATTATGTTAGATACATAAATTTAAACGAACATCTTCTTCCTGATGTAATTTGTCTAAATAATAAAAAGAATACTAACAACTGCACTTTTAGTGCATTCAAGCCATCTAATCAGGATAAAAGCCGAATTGGATTCAAATCGTAGACATTCATACTACTAGTATGACGTCACTACGATTTTGAGCCGACTTAGCTATTCCTCTTCTCAGGAAGCGTAAGAATCCTTGAAATTAAATTTGATTAATCATATGATTATTCAAATCAGCGATCATTCAGATTTTAGAAGGTTGAATGTTCATATCAAATGATGTAGCAAATTCTTCAAAAATCGGTTCGTAGTCGGATCATGTAGCGTACGCCGGGTTTTTACATGCTTACGTTGTAAACGGAACACTCTAGAAAATAAATACAGTTATGAAAAAGAGAGGGCAAAAAATAACACACATAACAAAAAACAAAAAACACTGTGACACTTTGACTTGAGCCAATGTACTCAGGCATGTTCTCTATATATCCACGAATCAGCCAGTCATCAGCAACTATAATAATGTTTAATATTCGTCTCATAATCGAGATGAAGAGATTTAATTCCATTGGGATTACACTATGCTTCACAGATGTGATCGTGCAAATAACTGATTATTATTAACAACAAATAGGGATGCTGATACCTAAACCATGGAAAGTGGAATTTCACTCTCCCTGGTTAAACCATGAATTTCATTTCCGCTGACGTATAGGCCCGTTTTTTTAATATTATTGAATGTTAAGTTCATAGGAGTGATTTGAAGGTATTCCTATCATATAAATTGAACTGAAGATGTGTTAGTCATAACGTATCTATATCCTCTAGTACTGTTTTTGTTGTTAAGATCACATGTCAAGTTTCCATGTCATCTTTTTTAATATGGAATAAAAGAATAGATTCGATAAAATTGAAAAGATATAATGAGGAACCTTGAACATTTATCGTTACGGAGCTATGTTAAAATGGGAAGAAAGTAACGGTAGCTTTGGGATATTATTTATGGATGTTTAGAATCTTAATCATTTCCTTTTAAAAAAGATCCCTCCGACACCGGCAAAACCTTGCACGATAAAAGCGCGGGAAAGCGTAATGGTATGTGGAAGATATTATTTTTGGATGTCGGGAAAGCTCTTGGGTATCGTCTGCGCAGGGTAACGACTGTCCCTCATGGTCGTTCGTCCGGTCTCATGGCACAGGTCTCATTAAGATTCCTTGCACGCCTTGACCAAGCTTATACCACCGGATCTACAACAGAGAGACAGAGAGAACATCTTAAGATGAAAACAAAAATACCATAAAATACGGGCAGAACCTTCGTAATTAATTACTTCTCTGCCCGACTTCTGTTATCATTCCTTCGTCAGCACGTGGTGATGTAATGTGATTTATTTTATTGTTTGTGATACAGTCGCCACGGTGGAAGAGTTGAGGTTCATGGACTGCAGTTTGGTCATGTATGAATCATGCCGTCCTAGATAGGAACCTAGGGGATCCACCCTCTCCATGGTGTATTGTTGTATATAGACCTGAACACTAATGGGTTTTTTCTCGATATCACAATGTAGGCTTTTTCATCATTTTTCATCAATGACTCTAGGTGACCTCCAAGCTGAACACCTTTACTATGTATATTTCTCAGTCGCCATCCAAAGGTTTCTACATGTGCTTCTACTACTACTACTACTACTTCTACTTCTATTTCATCTTCTTCTACTACTTCTACTACTACTACTACTACTACTACTACTTCATCTTCTACTAACTACTAATACTACTGCTATTACTACTACTACTAATGATAATAAAATTATTGCTACTACTACTACCACTATTTCTATTATTAATATCTATATTACCACCATCATTAAACATGTTATCGCTGTTTTTAAGCGATATTTCAACAGAGTGCAGGTGATTACAGGAAAACGTAGAATATTTGAACCGTTTTTTATAGGCTATAGGAATGCTTACGAAGCAATATGCCATTTATTTAGATCAGATAAATTGAAGAATTTATTGTTGTGATTCTTTGTTGGAATACGGTTAAACAGAAACAGAACCAGGTGGACTCAGAAAAGGGAAAACATACACAGATCACTCGAAGTGCAGAATATGGCAGGTCTTTAGTCTTTAGAAAACCTTAGATCAAGAATAGCATGAAGATCGCAAAAGGTTATTACATGTGAGCGACCTTGGATTGTATAGGTTTTTCATTAGAAGAGCTTCGCTTTCGTATGATATCACTTAGCGCCTTCACACACATCACTTTACGCCGCGCTAATCACTGCTACCCACCTCGCATACAAGATAGATTTCGTCAGATGTTAAGAGAATGATGACTTTTCGAGCCGCTGAGCGAACTCGGTTTAATAGAGCACGCCATTGGAATTCCTGGAAGGGCTTTCAGCCTCGACCGTGGTGAGGAATGGAGACAAACAACATTTCATCGGAACCAAGTTCATATGGGTTTATAGTGGGGTCGTTAATTAGTTTTCGTGGTTAAGTGATGTAGAAAAACACGTGATAGATTGAGGTCACGTGGTACCACATACACTAGTTGACAGTGATACGATGAAGGGTATTAAAGGGCAGAAGGGTCACGGCAGTAGCGTATAGACACGCATGCATAATAATTCATTTACGTACAGCTTTTACGAATCGATGGCGCCTTTACATCAGCTGGTACCGATGTGCCAAGCTATTCGAAGTTTTGCAGTTTCAACTACCCTTGAACAATTTGCGCCATGGATTCCACCATATACGTGACCAATATAGCTAAATTGGCTCGATTAAGTTACCATAGTGGCACCATCAATGCCACATAACTGAATCTGTAGAAACCAGTTAACATGGTGGCGCTTTTGATGCCAACAGAGCTTAACTATTAGAAACCAGTTTAGATGGTGGTGGCGCCATCCATGCTAAATAGTTTAATTATGGCGCCTTCGATACCAAAGAGCTAAACTGTTAGAAACCGGTTTAGATGGTGGTGGCGCCATCGGTGCTAAATCGTTTAATTATGGCGCCTTCGATACCACAGAGTTTAACTGTTAGAAACCAGATTAGATGGTGGCGCCATCGATGTTAAACCTTTAAATGGTGGCGCCTTCGATACCACAGAGCTTAAGTGGTAGGAACCAGCTTACGTGGCGGCGCCATCGATGCCAAATCGTTAAATGTTGGCGCCTTCGATACCACAGAGCTTAAGTGGTAGGAAACAGTTTACATAGTGGCGCCATCGATGCCTTGTTAATTAGTAGCGTCTTTGATGCCACGACGCTTAATTTGTAAGAAACCAATTGAAATCATCACGTCATCGATGCAAAAATGTGACACTTAAACTTGATACAATTTCTTGAAATCGTAGTTCTATCTGTACACGTCTGTCTTCTTTGCAGTCTTGTCTGGGTCTGTACGTGTAGCCTACGTTTCGGCTAAGTAGGATTAAGCTATCCCGTGTTGGCGTATCGACTATCACAAGGTCATGGCCCGAATCTATTAATACCGATCTTCTTTCAGGGGGAGTTTTGCTCTACAGAATGTGACTATCCAGAGCACCGAAACCTCTCGAGTGAGAAAGATCAAACCAGTCGGGTTGTTTGGCTGCGAGTAGAGTTAAAGACACAGCCTTCTTTTCAGGTTGCTTTTAAATATATCATAATCATAAAAATGATTTTATGTTTGAATACTGATAATAAAATGATAATTTCGTGAAAGATCAAATATATTTAAGTTTTTTTTTAACACAAAGATTGTACATCAATTTGGGCCAATTGTTAATGGATGGTAAAATGTTACCACTTATCAGGTTTTGAAAGTATGCTGGCCTTTAAAGATATCAATGGATCATTTTTTACTCTAGCGAAATGTTTAATGAAACAAAGGAGGAAACAAGTCATCAGTTACACGTTTTAACACGTTTATATTATTTTGTAGATCAATACATTATTACTCAGAATATGATATGCATAATATGATGCACGATATACATTTGTCCTTGTAGGGATTGACAAGGAATTTATGACCAGAGATAAATGAGATCACTGGCTTTGATTATCCATCTCGTCATATATTCTCTAAGACATTTAAAATGATGCGTACGTTGAAAGTTAGTTGTCTGTACGTCTTCTTTAGATATGGAAACACTTTACACCCTTGTATTGCTCTATGTAATAATACTAATATTGGGTTCTTGTATAGCGCTCATGTCTGTCATACTTGACACTCCTGGCGTTTTCGATATATGTGTTAAATATGTATTTCTCCAAATGTATATATATGAAATTACAAAATGGCTGTTCGGTTTTTATGAGGAGGGTGTTAAACCAAACTGGGCCCGCTATACAAAACAACCGGTAAGAATCCGTATATACGTTTACATTAAAGTACAATTTTGTGATTTATTTCCAAGGTTGTCAAGAATTGGCTTACTAGCTAGGATTTTTTTTTTTTTTTTTAAGTCTTCAACATAAAATTCTGTTCGTATTCGCTGTCTCCTGTAGATATGAATCAACTAAATATTCTCGTATCGGATTACGCGGCTGTTTTAATCGTATAACCCTTTGACAAAACAAAATCTGCTGCATGTAATGACATGTTGATGAGTAAATTTGGTGAAAATAGATTAAGCATACAGATAAATTATGATGGCGATATTCCCAGGGTTATTAGCTATATTAGGAGAAAATATGAGACCATTTTTATCGCTTTCTAAGAATCAATACCATTGATTTCAGATATAGTGTTTCCTCGCTTCCGTGCCGTGGCATGCAGAGCTTCATGTTAAATCATCCCAATAGCTCATACCCGCGTGGTCCCGTACACCGTCCATCTCGTGTAAGAGGTCGTGGTATGGTCAGCTTCGGTCACTCACATCTCATATTGTCGTTGCACGCAGTATATAGCGAGATGAAGCTGGAGGCTATTTTGACAGCACTCCACGACTGTCCGAGCGTATTAACACAATGATGCATGACTCTGTTGACAAACTCTAATGTAGTAAATTACGCAATATAGAGATAGCTTTCCTAGGCTTTTAATCATTTCGATCGGAGTCGTCTAGGTATCTGTCCCTTTGAACCGGAAGAAATTGAGTATCTAGCTAATTCAACATTTTTTTTAATTCCCACTTGAAATCATCCAAATGATTATTTTTATAGTTTCCTTGATATTACTTGGTAGAACTTTGACATTGGCTAGAGATTTCTGTAAATTCAAAGGAGACCTATTCATCTGTCAACACAGATATTCGTCAAAAGATGATGTTCTCAAGTCACTAAAAAAAAGAAACTTAGGAGTAAGAGCAAGCCAGAGAGAGAAAGAGAGAGAGAGAGAGAAAAAAGGGTGACATCAGAATTATTCCAAAGATTGTCTGTGTCTTTGAAAACAAAAATTGCTTCAATTGACTAACGAATTCTGGAAAATAGAAAGTCACATTTGATGACGTATATGTAAAATGAATATCACCTTTTATCTGTTTGTTATAGTAAGAACATTAGCTAATCAGTTCACCTCCAAAAAGTACTATGCTTTTTTTTATACTAAGTTAAAATTAGGTTAAAATCATTAATCCTACAAATCTCAACCGTGTCCTTTCGTTAGTGTACATGCACAAAATGATGACAGAAAAGGATTTCAAGGCAAAGCATAGGTTTTCATTGAACTCTATTTCAACCTTGCTCATTCATCTTCATAAAAATGACAATAATAACTACACGTTCTAATCGACCGCTTTCCCATTTTCCAAGTAACAGGTCAAAGCAGGGATGAAGCATTTTCCAATCCGACGATTTGCTTTTTTTTAGGGAAAGTACACACATAAAAGTCAACCTCATATTCACATGAAACGCATTTCAGTTTTAGAGACACCATACCAACCGTTTGGCGGTTTATATACTCTCGGTGTTTGCTCCCATAAATTGATTCTCGGCTTCTCCGAAATGTGACTAAGGAAGATGAGTCAAAATACTTCTTTCATCTCCGGAGTATCAATCAGAATCCAAGCCTCTCAAGCATTATCCGTTCTATATAGTGGTCTTGATCATCAATCAAATACATGCCGGTCAAGAGGTCATTTAATCAAATAGATGAATAGTTCTTGACCGCCGTTGACCCTGTTTTGATTTTTTTCTCATAAATTGTACATTTTTATTTATTTATTCAAGTAGTCATTATATATTACTGTAATTTATTAACTTATTTAAGTATATATTTATTCGTTTATTATATATCAACTATTTACTTAATATATATATATATATATATATATGTATATATATATATATTAAGTAAATAGTTGATATATAATAAACGAATAAATATATATATATATATATATATATATACATATATATATATATATATATATACTTACTCATTTACTCTAATTATTTTTTTCTTTCATTTATTCTTTCATCTCAATATCTATTTATCTGTTTCATTTGTTATATATATATATTTTGTAATTATGATTTTGTTATAGGATTATGACTATCATTTTATTTACTTGAGTAATTTATACCACTTTGGTACTGCTACTCATATGATTTGCATCTTATAGTCACTTTGTCTCACAAAATGAATTTCTTTCTCTTTCTTTAAACACTTTCCCCGCTTATTTCTCAATGAATAATTTATTCGTTATTTGTGTCGTTACGCATGCCTTTGTAAGTGAATTATTAAAGAACTTTCTCATGCCATAAATGCTATTTATTTCGCATTTCGTAGACGTGTTGGTACAGTTCTAAGTGGAAAGCATCGAAATTTCGTTTTAAATTGAGAAATATTATACCATTTTACTTTCAATGTCCTTTAAATCATGATAACAATGACCGAATATTATAGCAGAATATTAAAAGAATATGCATGCAATATACGATTTTCACTGTTGAGCACTTCCGATTAAAATGGGAATCGCAGTTGCAGTGAAAGAGCAATTCTATTTATGGAAAATATTAATTAGAATAGGTTAAATAGCGGTCACCGAGATGGTCGATAGTAACTTGAGTTGATGACTGACTTGCTCCATTGCAAATATGACGCACTCTACCAGTTAATATCTGTATGAAATATAACAATGGACGAATTACATCTCGCCCGAAAAACAATCCCTACTCGACGTTGGAAGTATCATAATTGATTACACATGATGACTGATTCAATAGTTGGAGCTCCACGCGGTAAAAGACCTTTTTGTTACCCAATATTTCCGCCACGTAGCAGCATCACCTTTTCCACATGACTAACAGTAGCGTTTGCGCGCGTTTCTTGGAAACGTCGCTTACCCTTTTCGCCCGGCCAATTTTGGCGCGCTCATATTACCGTCTGTATTAAACGTGTGGTTGCGAAATGGGTAGCGGTCATCGCCCTTTAATGAACGTCAGACCCCCAATTGTTACCATCCCTCCTCGCTAATGAACAGTATTCAATAATTCACGGATATTTAACCTTTTCCTCGTATTCATCAAGCTTATTTCTGACTTCATGACTCCATAAAGACACTTTTTAAATTAAGAAATTATAGTGATCATCGAAAAATCTTTGTATCTATTATTCCGAAGTAGCTATTGATCACATTGATCTAGAGTTTGAAATGTCGATAATGCGAATGTTTACAGAGCAATATATATTATAGTTAGCGGTATCCATCAAAGTAACATGAACATATATCACGAGTGACTTTAAAAGGGATATTTAGCAATGATACTCGTCAATAAATAAGATTGTACTAGTGTGGGTGTATGTTCATGCGAATTATATATATATCATCCTGTTATTTATGACGTGATTTTTCAAAAATAATTTTACAGCGTTTTTATTATTATAAGTGTTTTCTCATTATTATTAATTTTTATAGATTTCAATAATGTTTACGTTTCCTTCTTTAAAGCACTGGAAATCTTAAAGCTGGTATTCTCTTCGAATAATTATGGCTAGAGGCCTAACTGCCATTAATCAGTAGAAGTTAAAGAGAAGCATGGCAACTCCAAGGGCATTTAACTAATGTATACGTTGATTGCTCGCGTATTTTTTATATTTTTAAAATTGAATCTGTATCAAGCAATGTAAAGGAAACTCAGACTGAGCGTAACAGAAAGAAGAAAAAAAATAACATTAACGATTAAATTGCATGTTGGAAGCCGGAAAGTTATTAGCTTAATCTCCGGCTCGTGGCTGAAGAAATAAATGTCATGATGAGGCATAAATCATTACAAAACCACTTCATATTACACATTACAGTATTAATATGTCGATGGGATAGAAAACATATCAGAATGAGTTTCATATCTTGATAACTTCATCCGTCTGCAGTTAATCTTGCCAGTTTATATTACCGAATAAGATCTATGCGTTCATACACACTAAACTGATTATGCCCTCTGCACACACGGCGTCATTAATTGCGTTATTACCAGCGCTAATTTAATTAGTGCATACGCCAATAAATGCAGTGCTTTAGGAGTATAAGCTTAGAGGTGGCGTCATTTGCCTGACGCGCCATGTTAGAGTGACATTGTTCTAAAGTGATTGCAAAATGAAACGATCGAGTTCAGACACTGCGTTGATTTACTAGCGTAAGCGCTAATTATCTTCACAGGTTTCCATTAGCGTAGTTAATAACGCAATCGAAATGACTACTCGCGAGCAAAGGGCATTATAGACATTGATTTCTTGTTTTGTTATGCAAAGTGCTTCCCGTTATGAATATCAGTGGCGGATCCAGGGGGGGGGGCCCGGGGGGCCCGGCCCCCCCCTTGAGAAAAAAAATCATGCAAAATCACGCGATTTTTTCCTTTTTTGGGGGTGCAAATTTTAAAATTTTCGAGGACCAAAAAAAAAATTGTGCTCACTACCCCCCCCCCCCCCCCCCCCCCCCCCCCCCACTGAGCGACTTTTCGCCCGGCGCGATTTTCAAATTTTCGGGAGCAAAAAAACAAAAAAATTGGGCCCCCTCCCCTAAGAAATCCTAGATCCGCGCCTGATGAATATACCGATGTTTGCCAGTTTATTTGCCAGTTAATGTCACAAAAGTGATGTGTTTCCAAGTCAACAAAGCGAACGTGTGCCTCTTTATTGCTATACTGTCGGTAATACCAGGGAGGTGAGACTATATACAGGGGGCCGCCGATAACTGACGCCCTTGCCATCAACGTGATCAGAGCCACCCTCCGGTCACTGACCCGTTGTTTTGTGTACATTAATCATTGCATTCAGTGGCGCAGTATACTACAATGCAGCGCGAGTTTCATTAGTCTACGATTGATGTGTTGCATGCGTGGAGAATGAAAGCTAAAGTGGCCCAGAAGGGACATCGGGAATCATGAACTTTGTTGTGAAATTCGCAATAAGTCGCATATTTTGTCGCGCAAATGCTAAGCCGTGGCTTTGATGTGATGTTTCCTATATATTTTGGCAAAAATCCTCAATATTACATGAGCACTATATCAACTAATTGGAGAAAATCAATGATTATTGCGTTAATATTTGTTGTTATCCCCTCGCCGACGAAGTCGGAGGGGATATAGTAAAGCCGCCGTCCGTCCTTCCGTGTGTGCGTCCGTAATAAATTTGGTTTCCGATCGATAACTTCAGTAATGTTGGACGGATTTTAATGAAATTTGATATGAAGGTACATGATATCAAAATACAGGCTAAGTTCGATTTTGGAGTACATAGCTCAAAGGTCATAGCTCATTAAATAGGCGAAAAAATACACATCTGGTTTCCGATCGATAACTTCAGTAATGTTTGATGGATTTTAATGATATTTGATATGAAGGTACGTGATATCAAAATACAGGCTAAGCTCGATTTTGGAGTACGTAGGTCAAAGGTCATAGCTCACTGAAAAAATACACATCTGGTTTCCGATCGATAACTTTAGTAATGTTTGACGGATTTTAATGACATTATATATGAAGGTTCATGGTATCAAAACACAACCTAAGTTTGATTTCGCAGTATTTAGGTCATAGCTCATTAAATATGCGAATCTGGTTGAGTAATGTTTGACAAATTTTAATGAAATTTGATATGAAGGTACATGAAATCAAAACACAGCCTAAGTTCAATTTACGAGTATGTAGGTCAAAGGTCATAGCTCATTAAATATGTGAATCTGGTTTCCGATCCATAACTTGAGTATTGTTAGTCGGATTTTAATGAAATTTGATATGAAGGTCATTAAATATGCAAAACCACCGAATCATATATGTGAAAATGTGGTTAACTTCCTTGCCTAGTAATATATAGTATAGTCCAATGTTCTGATGTATATAGGCCATTTGTACCCTGCGAGGGGATGCTACGCTTTGCGTTGACTTGTTGTTTTTGTGTTGCTTTTTGCGTGCTTTTTGGGGGTTTATTATCACATTTATCTTATCAATTGATGATGAGGAAGCACGGAATACTTTACAAAGGATGTAAACATTTAAAAACTATTATTGATATTAGAATAAAAATGAAGTAAAATTAAATAAAAACCATTTTGATAACTCCCACAGGGACATTTGTGTCGAATTTATCTAGTTCCTCTAATACACAACTGCTTATGGACATACATGTATATATATGTATCTATATAAGCATATATATATATATATATATATACTACTACATTTACTAAGAAAAAGTTGTCTGTCAATATGTTACCTTTTTTAAAGGTATTCACATACATTTTTCTTCCAATTCACAATTACGTGCTATCTTTGGCATGGCGTGGATCGATTTCCATTCTGGCAGTGAATTACACTTTTTTTTTATTGTATTAATAATGACGTCACCTATTGAATGATGACGTCGTTCTCTTGAAGGTAGAAGGCTGTTGCTATGGCAGCTAGATGTTATCACTGTTTTGGATGAATAGAGCAAGTGCGCGTTCCACGTATAGAGTGTTTTTATATCGAATTTAACACACCATTTTAATACAGAATGATATCTTGCAGATCTTAAAAGATGAAGTAGAACATAAAAATCAGGACGTAGACAAATGAAAAGTTTAAAAATATAACTTAACGATGATATGATGTAACGAAAAGAGTAAGGAAAAACAAATATTTAAAAATTGTATACGATATCTTCTAAAAAAAATACGTTTAAAACGTAAACACTGTGTGAACATTTAATTTGGGTTACTAAAGTTACAGGAGAGAAAGAAAAAATATATATATTACTGATTCAACCGAATTTTTTTTCTTCTTTTAAACTAGTGTTACTCCATCCATAGCGGTAAAATAATGTTGTATTACGTGTATCTCCGAAACATACCATTTCTCTTTCAAGTACTGATTGTATTTGTGATTCTCTTTGTTTAAGACAATATTAGCCATGTGACCCAAATAATATACACATCTTCTTTACCTTTTAATGTACTTTATAAGGAGAAAAAATTATACAAACGTTCATGATATTAGTTTGTTAAGCAGCAACTAAAATTTAAAAATATTGATGAACCGATTTCGTTTAAGAATGTTTTAAGAAGCATGTGATATATTATGGGCAAGTTGACACTACTTTATCCCATACGTTATCAACCAAATCTACAATTAATGTCTGATAATTATATTGAGTTGATATTTTCCATGGAGTTTGGATCACATACAAAATTAAGCAACAGCACTTTTGATGTCAATTATCTATTTTAACAATGCCATTATATTTCGCAATCTATGGGACACCAAATGCCCAAATACTTTAGCTTTGCCCATTTACTGCGATCAATTAATATTTTTGTAGTCTTGGTTACCACTGTATGATTTTATCTATTTTATCTATTTTTATCTATCCTTTCTTTCTTGTAGTACCCAAATTACGTAAGAGAAGAAGAATTGAAGACGCCGAGTCTGCCACGCCATTGGCTATCGGATACTGGGGCAAACCACCAACACTAGAGGGCGCCAAATTCGATTTCCTCTGCATCCATGCGACTCTACGGTCGCTCAAACCAGATGGACCCACGTTCAAAGAGGGTGAGTGATTTGGCGGCAAAATTTAATAGGTGATGTTACACTGATTACTTTTCTTCTCAATGATATGATGCTTCTGCCTCTTAAAACAAAAGATCATGGATTCGAATATGATATTAGCAAACGACTAAGTTTGTAGTTACGAACTTGTTAATTCAATTAATACTCATTATTTCTAAGTATCATTTGAGGGGTACACAATTGTACAATCATTGCTTTTAGTGTATTCCTAAATTGTTGTACATGCTTATAATTGATTTGTTGGAAACATAAATGAATTTAAATTGAAATGTAAAAGTATAAAAGTGCCCATTTCTTGTTTCAAGGCACAGCCTCTGAAATATATATCCTCAAAAGGAAAAATAACAGCCTACACGGTTTAATTCTGTTGAAAAGGGCTTATTGTTTTATATGTTTTTTATTTACTTTTAAAAATCTAGTATCGACTAGTGTATCCATGAAAAAATTAGATAGGCCTGTGAAAAGATTTCTTTTCCAGAAAAAATGGAATATATAACATAAAAGTAATTACATTTTATAAATTACTATAAGCTATTTATTTTGTCATGTTTCATTCATATATTTATCCGCATGAATTGTGTTCTTATACACACTCTTCCATTTAGTTTTTATGGTGGATTCTGGGAGTGACGTAGTGACAGCGCGTCAAGAGATCTTGAACCGGTTAGATCTGGAACTGATCGGTACAATCCAGAGCAGAGGAGTACATACAACCGTCGAGAAACAACTCTATAAAGCCATGCTAGTCATAGGCAATCATGAGGTTGAGATCGAGGTAATAAAAACAAGTTTAAACTATTAATTGCCCACTCACATTTTGTCTGCCGATAAAGTGCCTCTTTTCAAACAATTTCCAATGAAT
The DNA here is from genome assembly GCF_000002235.5 of Strongylocentrotus purpuratus. Lineage (NCBI taxonomy): Eukaryota > Metazoa > Echinodermata > Echinoidea > Camarodonta > Strongylocentrotidae > Strongylocentrotus > Strongylocentrotus purpuratus. The sequence continues at coordinate 6,803,807 of NW_022145614.1, forward strand.
ACATCATATAAATACACAACAAATGTTTTTCTTTTTTATTAGAAAATCATAATAACGAGAATGTTAAATTTTTTACATTCCTCATAAGATAAATTTACATACAAGGTTGATATATCAAGCATTTTGATGATATTTCTCAAAAAAATTGAACAGATAGGTAGGTATTCAGTAACATCTGTATTCATGTGGGAGTGTGTGATTTTGATTTTTGTTTTATCTTCAGATGTGTGCCTATCACTCACCATCGGGAAAACTTCACTTAACTTTTCGGTTTGTAGGCGAAGACAGAGCAGCTGACGATACCTCTAAACCAACTCGCATCTTTTTAATACAGATACTCTTTTTAATACTAATACTCTTTTCTATCGTATGATACTCTTTTTAATCTAATACATTTTTTTCTATCATCCCATATTTTCATTTTGTAGATTATGGCGGAACCATACGAGTCCATTGGAAACCGAGTCATGAGGCACTTTCGTCACGTGATTGACAGCACGGTACACTATTGGCTGCCCGAAAGCAGAGTAGAGCCTTCGGAAGGCATGACTGTGAGCAGCCGAAGTGACCCGAACACCAGCGGCGAGACTTCGGGCACACCCGAATCGGACGAAGAAAAAGCCGAAGAAGAAGAAGAGGAAGAGGACGAGAATGAAGAGGACGAGGAAGAGGAGAATGATGGCGTAGCCTCCGTCGGTGATGGCGCAGAGGAAGGAGAAGGTGACGGCGGCGAGGAGGTGGAGGAGGAGGAAGAGGAGGAGGTGGAAAACGGTGCTCAAGGGGTTGTCGAAAATCAGGAAGACCCATAAGGGGTCAGAAAAGGCCAAAATATTGACGGGTATCGACTTGGATTAGTCAGCTATGTAGTCAAGATGAAGGGTGCCAAAAGTTGTTCATTTCATACAATTCACTTAAAATTTAACAACTGAATAAGGAAAGTAAGATTATAAGATATTTTCCCTATCAAACAATCAATTATAATAGTTCTGGAAGGGTGCTGCCCTGGGTGTAGGGTTTAAGAACGTGGCTTTGTTCGGCGTCTTATATAAAAATGGCAGATGATTCTCAAAGATTTTAATGTTGGGAACGCCGATAATTGAAATCGATGCGATTAGGATGGTCCCGTCCTTTTAAGAATGGTATTTTACGGATTATAGAGATTAGAAATGCACTAAAAGGCACTTGGTAGTATTAAGCTTTAGTTCTAATAAAATTAGGTTCAGCCGATAGGGCGTAACTCAGAAGAAGCAACACATGCCAAGTAAAAGCGATTACTTTGGGACCACAATCATTACCCAACCACTCGGAATAACAGTAACAGTTATTTATAAGATTCACTGGCAAATCCAAAAGTGATGGAATATTTATGCGGCTTCGAAAGTAAAGGGAGCAACAAGTGAATAGATTTTTTAAAGGTAATGTAGATTTTTACGAATTAATATGGAAATACCAGACAGTCACGGTCGTGAATTCTGAGAAACCCGATTTCCAGATCATGATGGAAACTATGTCTTGGTTGGAAACTTGGTTGGAGATGATGTTGATGTGCTGTAGGGCTTCGATACATGGGTTCCCCTGTACGAGCCTTCTATGGTTCTGTTAATGTCCATATCGACGTTTAATCTGCAGAATATAAAAACTGAAATATTGATAAATCGCTTTTTGAGCTGGAAACCAGTAAATACAGAAGGTGTTGATTTATTGCGACGCTTGCTCCCCTTGCCAAAATACAACTGAAATTGGTTGATCTTTGTCATATTTTTAACCTCCTCCCTAAATAAAGGGACCTACTCTATGAGGGTAACTTTTATTTCAAGTATGTTTACTCTTGTAGGAAATGATTGGGTATAAAGATATTTATAGAACAGATGGTTGACGTTACTTTCTCTCACTTACTCTCTTCCCTTATAGATTACTCCACGCACGAAAACAATATTACGATGATGTCACAAAATCAATTCGCCCCTGCAAGGGTGTCGATCCTTGGAGGGAGCGAGAGAGGGCAGGGGGCAGTAATTAGAAATAATAATTTCGGCTTAACTTGTATATTCTATGCTGCTAATACTTCCTACGTATGCGTTCGCTCCCCTCCCCTATCATGACAATGGATCAACGCCACTGTCAAAGTGACAATATAGCCCCATATTATGGGTATGGTTTTTTCCAGCCATATTACGAATAAGCATTTATCACAAATTATTTTCAAACTGAAATCTTTCAGGGATTTGTAACGATATTAGCTAAGCTTTGCTGATGACGGGTTTCACACGATGAGGTGGTGCGCTGTTAGTAGGGTCGTCGATTTCGGGGTGTGGGAGGAAGGAGGGATGGGTCGTTGCCTCCAATAATTCAAGAATCATCTGCGTATTATAGGAATCGTACTATCCGATTAATCCTCCGCTAAATGCTGAAGATGGATCAATGCATTTACTCACACATGGATGATAATCATTCCACAGTCACACCACCACACCGACTTCAAACCGATTTATTTTGGGCCATTCCAGGAAATATACTAAAGAAATTCACCAATCAACTGTCTGTTATCAGTCTCGTCGATGTGAACGGGTATCAGGCTGTGACGTAGAGAAAATCCAAGGTGCTGCAATCAAATCCCTCCAAACTCTAACGCCGTATTCTATACTCAAACTTTAATCCGACGCTCGGCGTAAGTTTCTGTTCGAAATCGGGTCAAGCAAAGAAAGTTAGTCTGAGGTCACCGAATCAGTCTCCAACTTTCCCGCCAAAATAATTATGTTAAATCCTGACGTCACAGCTTGGGAAACTAAATCAAGGTACACATTGATAAGGCAAGATACAAACGAGGTCTTCTAGCGAACTGTATTCGATTTTTGAAAGTATGATATCAACTACAATAAATATGATGTTGTATATTCTATACGTAGAACATTGATCAGTATTGCAACAGTGAGTGAGGTATAATGCACCGTTTCGCTTGTATATCGGTATATGATGAAATGTCAGTCAAATTGGTGAAAGTGGTTTTATTTCCTTTATTTTTTATCAGAATTTATTCTGTAAAATCGATGCGTGACAGTGTCTTTGGTGTCGAATTGGATTGTAACCAGTGCACTGTTCAAGAAACGGATACATATCAAACTGTTTTGAATTAACTAACAATGGATGCTATACGCACACGATTTGATGTTAAGCCGAACGCAAAGGATGCCAAAAGCTGGCATTCTGGAAATTGTATTTCCCGCATATTTCGGCGGTTCATGATTGGTTCATGATTGTGTGAACAATTTGAATTTAAGAGCTGGTTGGTAATATATGGTGTCTTCTGGAATATCGTGGATATATATATATATATATATATATATATTTGAAAAACATCACCAATCATCATTATGCTCATTTCAAAGTTGAAAATGAGAATTCTCTGTCTGAAATTTGTTCTCTGTTTGATATATCATATCAATGAATTCGTAATATTGTTGCGTCTATCACGTTAATCTACCTGACGGAGTATTTGTGTCACTGTTCATCATTTTGATACAGCTGGTTCCCTCTTATCACTTTAGAATGTAGTATGTAAAATTCAAGCCTAATCTATTTTACAAGCCAAAGAAACTGTGGGGTCATTTTACAAGGAGCCTTATATAATTTTTTGAAAACTGTATGTTATTTAATGTTAGCACTACAAGTGGACTGTTGCATAATACTCTCGCGTCTCTTTCGCTGATGCTGTACATTTTGCAGTGAGCTTGTTTGATATCAAATTGTATTTAGAAATTGTGAAGTGTTCACTGTCTCGGTGTAAAATACAACTTTCAAATTCCATAATGTCAAAATTGACAATAGCCTTTTCTTTTAAACACACAAATTGTCTGGTCTTGAAATATGCATGTGTATTGTATAAACCAATGCATTATTAATGATCAAAATATTATCAGTGATTTTTCGTACTCTTACAGAGCATACGTTATGAGGAAAAAACGCGAACATATTATAAAATGATGCAAAACATATCACTCGTCACCCGTTTTGAAACTACCTTCACCAATTAGATAACACAATTTCAATTGCCAGTTATGACCAATAAAGGTGAACAATATGAACTTTAAAGAGTACAATTCGATTAAAATCATTTAATTGCAAGTGATTCCACTAAACGACTCTCTTTAGTTTTAACGATGTAAAAGTTGCGCCTTTTGTCACCAAACTATAAGAGCTTATAAAACCATACCAGCTGTAGTTCATGTATTAGTGGTGCCGTTTTTGGATCTAAATTTGTAATGTCACTCTTCATACCATACACTGTCTATACCATTGCCACGTTTTGATGTGAATAGCCAGTCTTAAATGTGTCTATGTGGTTGTGTGTATCATACAAGAATTAATATATTCCACAGATGTGCTAATATATGAATCTATTCTATTCATGGCATTTTGTATTTTGATGTTTCAACATTCTCCAATCTTTGAATACCTACAAGAGGAATATATTTATCCAACTGTTTATTACTTGGGTGTACATAAGTCATTGCCTCTTTGATGTGGTGTATTCTGTATGGGCGTCAGTTTTTCAAGAATGATTGTAGAGAAATACATGTCACAAAGTACACACAGCATGCTGCTTTCTTTAAATCTGCATATTCATATCTGCATATACATATCTTTATCTGTAATGTTATATTAGTGGAGGCTGGTTGTAAAACTGTACAGGGGTTCGAATGCCGACAAATAGCTTTCCGTAAGATCTGCAGCCGCTATTATATGTAACCCGTTATTTTACATTTGCTGTTGAGGTTTAACTCATAATTTTAACTTGTGAAATGCTTTTCTTGGATCAAATGTTGGTGCTTAGAACAGACATTTTGAAATTTTTCGTCTTTTAGCATTCCATCGCGTTTCGATCCCAACTAGACTTAGTTTTCCTTTCTATACGTCTTTTTAGCATTTATAAAAAAGCGCTGATACATTTTAATATAACATGTACTCGGATTTTATCTTTCATTTGCTTGTTGTTTTTCTTTCGGGAATGGTTGTCTATCAAATATGCGGATGCGCTTTCTTTTAATCTGTACAGGGGCTCAAATGCCGACAAATCTATTTATTTTTATGAATACCATGCATGGGATCTCGAGAAAGACGTGTTGATGTGTATTAGAAAGAGAGACAAAAAAACTCACTCGGAACTCAGGACGATTGTTTACTACTTCACTGACTCAAAAAAAAGCGATGCAAATTGAATGTTTTCTGGATGTTTGTACTACAAGAGAATGCCTTGGAACTGAAATGAAACACACTTAGGTATTAGTATTATCATTGTTTTTTTTAATTGAAATACACAGATGTTTTTGAAATATAGATATCATGAAACTGTTGAATGACTAGGTGGGACTACAATGAGGAGAGTGGATGCTTTTTGTAGTGTATCATTTTTTTAGGAAGCTTTTGTAATTATACACTATTAATACCATGCTTTTCGTTCAATCACGTGTTATGATGCCTGTATATATATAGACGGGATTCGTTGTCATGGAAATGATTTTTAAGAATCATTTGTATTTTGTAAGATTGTTGTTGGTGATGGAATCTGGCCACAATTTGTGTTTGATTGTGATGTCAAGGAATCGATGACTGGTGGAATATATTTTCACACTGTTAAAAAAAAATTCCCATGCACATAATCATCATAACAATCATTATTAGTGTAATTGTTACCATCGAAGAATTGTCTTTTTGCTCGATCGTCCCTTTTAATTAATGCTTGCACTTAACTCCACCTTTTACTCGACGAATATGGACACAAAAATTGCACGCTAAAAGTTAATTATTCGTCCCTTATAGTCACTGCTTCTAATGTATAGTTTTAATGTGAAACCGTCGTAATATTAAAGTAGTATTTTGACGCAAGACAGGAGTTTTTAATCAAAGATCACATAGTATCTATTAAATGAGGATTAACTATTGTATGAAATTAGACAGATGGGTTTAAAATCGTAGTTTAAATTGTAATAATAATAATAATAATAATATTTAGCTTTTATATAGCGCTTAATACAAATGTCTCTAAGCGCTTTACAAATTGTAGTGCAAATTACCATTTCAGAATGAACAATACTTTCTTTTTGACAATCATATTTCTATATTTGAAAGAATAGGATATGTTATGGTCAAAGATGTAACAGAAGGAGAATACATGAAGATGAAGAACTTTAACTGTATACAAGCAAAAGATCCAACTCTTAATCCACATTGGTTAAGCATACCGATATAAAGATTTTATATAACTTCTCTTTCAGAAGAAGAAAAAAAATCGATTACATTTCTGTATTTATGAGTTGAGTAGTTGCTTTCTTTCTCTCTCTCTCTCTCTCTCTCTCTGAATTATTTAAACGATTCTCTGTATATTAATTCACCAGACACAATGACCATGCACGGTAACAAAAATTGTATTCTTTATAATATTATTAAGAAGCTGGATTTTGGTGTCTTGTTATGGTTGAAGTTCTTCATTTATCACCAGTGGCGTAGCATGGGTTCATTCCTTAAGTGGGCACTTGGGGCACCAATCTGAAAATGATTTTTCCCCCTTTTTTTCTTTCTTTTTCCCCTCTTTTTTTCTTCTTCAAGGCTACTGGGGGGGGGGGTTGCGGGAGGTGATCCGGGTGTCTTCTTTTCTCGCCCTCTCCCTCTCTTTATCTTTTTTTCACCACCACTCGATTGGGGGGCACGTGCCCCTGGTGCCCCCCCCCCTTTGGCTACGCCACTGCTTATGACCTACTTATACGGCCGTGTGCGGATGGCAACAATGTGTGTGAAAATGCTGAGTACTGGATTATTTAAATGAAAGTGTGTGTGCATCGTATCAGTCCTGTCAAACAGTATTGTGCGATATCCAAAGAATTTATGTAGAATGGAACAAGATCTAAGACTAAAAAGTAGAGGAAAATTTGAAGAAATATATATGTATAGTGTAAGACTATGTGATTGAACAAGAGATGTGTCATGCATCAGATCTAAGACTTAAAAGTAGAGGAACGTTTGAAGAAATACATATTGTAAGAATATGTAAGATGTGTTAAATTAGTATTTTGTAAGATCCATGCTTTTATCACTTTTAGTAACGACCGTCACATGTTATGTTCCAAAACAATTCATTGAATTGCTGGTATCACGGATAAATCTCAAACAAGAACAGGCTTGGGCTTACGGGTACATTTTCGCGAGGGGAGCTGATACCCCTTGCCCGAGTATCAACACTTTCGTTTCCAAATTGTCTGCATGCGAACGAATTTTTCGACACTATTTGCAGTGAATATTACAAAAAAATCACATCCGGGCACCTCGTGTCGTCAAAGCTATTAGGGAATCTCACTGCGCAAATATGAGGTAACGGTTGCCCGAGTATTGGAACTTTAAAAAATCGCGATGGGGGGTGGGGGGGGGGGGGTGGCTACTCTCTCCCCAAGTCCCCTCCTTATCTTGCCCCGTACGCTTACGAAAACAAACGACTATCAATTATTGTTGGGCTCTCTTCGGATTAAATGAGAGCTTGAAAATTACAGATCATTTTACAAAGTTCTTGAATTAATTGGTATGACCAAATTCGACAGGCTTACGTAGAATAATATTCTTTAAACGTTCAAAAAGTACTTGTCATTCAGTCAAATTAAGCTTAAACTGCATTTCAATAAACTGACCAAATAGGCTACGTTTAGTGACATCAAATCCGTGAATTACATGTACTGGTCTAGATAAAGTAACGAGCTGATTGTTTGATGGGTAAGTCATGAAGGGAATTATAAAAGCAGTGTGACGATGTTTAATGTTGACGTAAAAACAAGCTTTCTCGATATTCTTTTGAAATACAAATTTAATAGCCTTGATGTAGATTGTCACAATATTATGTAATAACTATTGATGGATTGTATATTGTATTAGATTTTTTTTAAACGTGTTAATTCCGACAATAATGTGCTGTTGTTTTTTTCTTTTCGAATTGCAATTTAATGTAAAGCAGAATAAAAAGGGTCTTCATTGAACAACTACAATTGATTTTAGTGCACGCTGCTGGAGCTCTTACTGCTGCAAGTGAAAGTTTACTAAAATGCAAATTACAATCATCTTCCATAGAGAAATGCGAAATGAAGTAAATGCCCACCATTCATTGTATAGACTCTTGTATATTATGTTCAATATCGTGTTTATAGTTTTGTGGCCATTGCTGTAATAATATGTCAAACTAGCTGCAGTGTGTTAAAACTACTCCATGTACTTGATGTAAGCTGAGTGTAACGCGATAATAGTCATCTTCAGGGTGTTGATTCGGGGCACTTTCTATCAATTATTTCGGAATTGGTCGTATATTCCGGTTATGGAGCATACTTCTTTCCTATTGTTGTATTTACCACCTCCCCCCCCCCCATCTTAAAGATTGGGGGGGGGGGGGCGTCCCATGCACAGTCATGAAACAAAGAACAACAATTAGCCATGTGAAATTCATCATCGGCCTATTCTGTAAATCGGTGCCGTTACAATGATGTTTACGGCATGCATTTCATACTCATGCAGTAACGACTATACTAATACCCCCTTTATGATTATTCACACATGGACAACTGTCCTTAAATGATGATGCCCACTAGACAATTACCATCAAGGATATATAATTACCAGGACGACTACCCGTGGACAATTATCCCCTTGGACATCTCATTAGGGAAAATCATTACCCCGGAAAATTACCCCCTTGGGATATCTACTCGATCAAAAAAAATAACCGCCATTCTAGACAATCATTTCCTATAGGGTAATTGTCCGTATATTAATTGAGAGAGTAGTTGTTGTCCGGAGATTTATTACCTTTGATGTGTAATTCTCCGGGTAGTTATTGTCTACATTTGTGTGTAGTCACGCTACACGGATGACTGTCCAAGGGGGTAGTTGTCCGGTCCAGTCGGCAATCTTTCATGGTAATTATACAGATGATACATTACTTGTCCAGGAGGTATATGGTTCCTCGGAACCAGTTTCTTCAGAACCTCTGGTAAAATAATATTTCAGCAAAATAATGAAACTGGAAACGTTACATAATTATTGTTCAGTATAATAAGACCTAATTTCCAAGGAAAATAATTATTGGTTGTTTTTTAGTGTGGTTAAAGTCGTAGATGATGGTAAAATTTTATGTTATGTGTGTGAAGCAGATTTGCGACGTAAACTGCGCAAGCCTTAAAAAAATGAAAGTATGATATTGATGTAATTTGTGTTGTTTGTTTTTCAAGTATAGTAGAAGATTGAAAACGAAAATAAGTTTCAATAAAGTGCTCCATAAAAGCAAATAATTGATATGTCTGATGCAGTGGTTGTTTTATGGAAATTACGATGACGTCATAAAATTATCTGTGCATGCTGGCATACATGTATGTGTTAAATTTGTTAGAGAGAGGAGGTGGATATAAAATGGACAGGAAGAGGGTGAGAGAGAGAGATGGAGAGAGAGAGAGAGAGAGAGAGGTAGAGAGAGAGAGGGGGGGTAGAGAGAGAGAGAGAGAGAGGGCGATGGAGAGAGAGAGAGAGGGGGGATGGAGAGAGAGAGAGAGGGGCAAAAGTCTGATTCATCTTTCAGGAGCATGTATATAGTGTCTTGAATTAAAATGGGAAAGTTTTGGCATAAAGAATACCCCATAGATAACTTCTTTAAGACAATTATGCTTTAACTTTTAACGAGACCCCTGTTCTAAAATGTCATGCCCAAATTTTCTACCATCATGATGCAAGTACATACGTAGACAAGATTAGAGAAAGATTGACATAGATAGAAAGGGAGACAGACAGAGAGACGGACAAACAGACAAAAGAGAGATAGCGGGAGAGGTGGAGGGGTGGTCGGGGCGTTTTATGAACAGTCGAATCGGCAATGTCGGAAAGGAAATCATGAATAAATTGGTCCATTAGTAACTACGAAAAAGTCGTTTTAAAATATCATTACAAATTAATGAGCACAAAGTTCGATTAATTGCTTTTACGATGGAAAGTTGATATCTCAATTTGTTAAAGCTGAATATCACTACCTTGTATTTCAAAACAAATATGAAAAAAGACCTTCAATATGACTTAATGAGATAACATTCTATGAAGTTCAAAAGGAAATGGGGTTTAAAGAATGATAAGTTGAAATATGCCTAGGGGGAAATGTTTTAGTGTAGAAAGGCACACCTGTTGTAGAGAAATGACATTTGATGGCTCTGAAAACGAGCATGATTATTTTTCTTAAAAAGGGCACAGTTCGTTCTCATGAAATTTGGGGCAGTGTTTCCCCTGCTCATACCCATACACAAAAAGGATGGGTGATGTTTCATGAAAGTGTTTTGGGTATACGTTTTGGATAAAGATGTAGGTTTAAGGGGTTACTAATCATCGTTTTTTCCAAAGCGGCGTATTTTCTCGTTAAAAGGATTGTAAGGGTACGTGAGAGTGACGGTACGAGACAGCGGCCCCTGGTGAGAAAATTGGTCCATTTTCGTCAAAGGACACATCAAAGGTCTGATGCAAAGGAAAGAAAAGGAAAAGAACGTCATGAAGGTAGTGGTATAAAATTGAAAATGTTTCTTCCTTAGACGAAATGTATCGAAGGCTATATCTATAAACACAAACATAGGTGCGGGTTGCTGAGGCTGCCCCCCCCCTAAGATTTTTAAATTACCAGTATTCAAGCAACTGTCAACTCTTATTCGGAGGGTGAGGTGGTATATTTGTATTTTTATAACTCATCCAGTACAGAAAGTGTCCATTAGTTTGAAGTATCAATTTGTCAAGGAGGAGAAGGAGAACATGGAGAAGGAGAAGAAGAGGAAGACGAAGAAGAAGAGGAAGAAGAAGAAGAAAGAAAGAACAAGAAGAAGGAGAAGAAGATAAGAAGAAGAAGAAGAAGAAGAAGAAGAAGAAGAAGAAGAAGAAAAACGAGTAAAAAAGAAGAAGAGGTAGGAGGAGGAGCAGCAGAAGCAGAGAGCAAAATAAGAAGATGAATATGAAAAAGAAGAAAAAGGATAAAAGAAGAAGAAAAGAGAGTAAAACTCACCTATAACTGGCCTTCATCGTGGTCATCATTCTAAGATTGGGCTCATTCAGATTCTCCATGGGGATTCGAAGCGGGGACCTGGGACGATAGCCCGCATACCCAGGACACTGGCGGACACTACAAGTAAGCAGATTTGAGAGCGAGAGACATAGTTTTAGAGAAATTCAGGGGGATAAATAGGAGGAGTAAAAAATTAACAAAAGGAAACCATGGCAGGAGTGGGGAGGGGAGACGAAAAGATGAGGAAAAGGATGGGTTCAGAATAATGTTGTTGTTGTTGTTGTTTTTATATCCGAAATCAGATACAAATATTATACATAGTAAAATATACAAAATGAAATACAAAAATCGGTGGAAAGCCCAACGATAAAGAATAATGATGGTAAAAGAAAAAGATTACCAAAAAAATGACAGGAAGTTAACTTTTAAAAGAGGACACAAACTGTGAAAGGAAAAAGCGGAGGATAGGATTTTAAAAAGTAATTATCATCTAATCACATCGTCCAATCTTGTACACAATTCATTTCCATACTTACTAGGTTGAGATGAGCCTTTCACGTTTGATGAGATCGGTAATCTTTTCGTCCACGGAAAATGTAACACCCTCTTTCACTTTTGACCTGTTAATGGAAAAAGGAAAATAAAAAATATTACAGATTATACAACTATTCTGTTTTAATAATTACCTCTGTACCGACATTCAACCAGACAAGTTCAACTAAAGTAACATATTTTTCGAGGAAAAGTACCCCCGAACAATTTAACGGGAAAAAAGTTCTCTATGATGTCATAACGTGTGAGAAATAGGACTTCTGTTCTGGTTGTACATGGAAATATCAGTATTGATTCTACTTTTTTTTAGAAAAAAACAAATCTGCCCTGTATACGGGGGTTGTTGCTACCTTGTTTGGCGTTCAACAATAAGGGATAGAGCAACGTCGATCTGGCGCTGCTCAGTGGCTGCCGGGCTCACGATCAATTAATTGGGCAAAAAGAATTTCCGTTTCGGTTTAATAAAATTTGGAGTGGACTATTAGGCTATTATTATTATTATTATATTTTTTCTTAAATCAAAGGGCAATAAAAACTGAAAGGTCACTTCTCTAAAACTCACTTTCCTGATCTTGGCCTATTGATGGAGGGGGGCATGGGGCAGAACGCCGTTGTGTTGATGACAGGCGTTGGTCTGGGATAGGATTGTCTAGGCCTGATCCTAGCCCGCTCCTGGATCCGATCCCATACTGGAGGGGTGATCTCCTGCCATAGGGCTGGACCGCTGTCGTATCGCCAAGGACGGTACCTCACCATGTCTGCGTTACGCTCCAGTGTTGAGCTTGGAGGTCGGAACTGAAAAATTATTTGTTTAAAGTAAAAACAACATTTATTTCATGCTTGAAATTTCAAGGTGATAATTATGATCATTTTGCACCCACATACACTGCAGAGGCGTATCCAGGAAATGAAAAATTGGGAGGGGCATATACGTGACATTTGTAGCACCAACGGTCATAATCAGGCCCCCCCTCCCCCCCCCAAAAAAAACAGAGCCATTTCCTTGCAATGTTTCTTATATTATAGGCACCGACTACTTGCAGCTCTATTCATTGATTTGTTAACATGTACTGGTGGAGAAACAGCAAGGGGGCTCGCCCAATTGTGGTTCATTAATTTTGGTTTGAGTTGTTGTCAATAGGATTTAAGCAAATGTTTTTTGAATCTATAATATCACATTAAGTAATATCTCACATGAGTCATCATACGCTAAACGTAAGGAAGTAAGTGCATGGTTTAATTTTTTCCTGATTTTTATTTGTTTTATTCGATGAGCAAATACCCAAAACACCATAGCTGTCGAAAGGAAACAGAGATGTAACAACCTTCCTTGTGATGATAGGAAATGCAAAAGTAGATAAGTGAAAGTATAGTCTACCTTAGGTAACGGTAGACAAGCCGATTCCGTCATCCTTCGAGTGGTGGATGTATAGAAAGCCCTGATAGCAAGCTGATTGATTTCTTCAGGACTTAGTCCCTTCAAGGGACCCTCTTCTGAGTCTACGTCAACTCTCTTCTCTTCTCCTTCTTCCTCTTGACCTCCCTTCTTCTTCTCTTCTTCTTCTTGGCTAGTCGACTTTCCTTCTCTTTCTTCTTCTTTTAAATCGTTCTGTTCCTCTGGGTCATCCGTTCTAGCACATGTGTTCTTATGATATGATGACGCTATGCCCCTGCTTTCAGAGGCTGGTATTAGTTGGAACGAGGTGTTGGTCAAATGTGGTGGTTCGGATCTTACTATCGGCTTGTCAACAAAGAACCTACGGGGAAAAAAAGGACAGTCGTGAATCAGGCTTTGATGGCAAAATGAAGGTTATGAAACACAGTGTAGATCTATTTCTTTTGGTTTAAAAAAAATAGGGGTAGGCTATTAAAACCAATGATGAAAAATCAATCTAAAGTGTTATACAACTTGTACCAAAATGTGAAGATTTCGGTTCAACAGTCGTTGGTGAAAAACCCGTGCGTAAGGAAGGTGATATCCAAAGTTTTATGAACAATAATAGATACCAAAACAAATCGTCGCACGGCTGGCAGAAGGGCGTTAGCTCGAATTTCAGGTCAAAAATCGATTTTTGATATTTCATGTCATTTAATAGAGTTTTCAAAGCTCTTTCAAATGATGTGATCGAGATGGCATAAAACGAAGTAAATGATTACGTAATCGACAATAGTAAAAGGGCGTTAGCACAAACTGTCAGATATCGCGCTAAGCAGAAGGGCGTAAGCCCTCTACGCCCTTTGCATATTAGGCGCGAGCGTAAATTTTGATCAAAGCAGAAGGGCGTTATCGCGAAGCTGACGTCTGCTAGGCCTGTGGTAAGCAAAATAACTGCTTCTTCTTTTAAATAACGTGTTGTAAATGTCAAATTATCTGGAAGATTTGATATATTTGGTCACACTGATTACATTATGATTAGGATCGTTAGAATATTTTGATTTTATCGGGTAAAAATGCGATGTATAATGATGATAATTAATACGTTGCCCCATGTATTGATTTATATGGTATCACGGGCAAGTAGAGTCATTACGCATTATCATTGACTCTCTGTGAGCTGTGCTGGGGTGGATGTTGAGTGGCATTGACTCTATGCTTTGCTGGAGTGGGTTGCAATGGAAGCGCTCCCTTGAAGTTGAAGGCCTCCAAATATGAAGTAGATCTAGGTCTAGCAACTAGCATCAAGCCCCAAGTCAAGGGTGATTTTCGAAAGTGCGTTCCACGCAGTTACTAGCTGTCCCGAGGGAAAACGTCAGTTCCGGTAGAGTTGGGTGCGGGATGTGATGTTGTTTGTGTGAGGTTGTTCAGTTAGATCAAGATACATGTACAGTATGTAGGAGTAGTCGTCAATCTATAGATCTATGTGCCGTGATAATCATTTCACTGTTTTTTCGCTCATGGAAAGACGAGACAAGACAACAATTTGTAAAGACAGTGGTACGGATTGAAATTTGAAAGCATGCTTAGCGTAGATCTACAAAATTAGTTAAATAAATGCCAGATTGTTAGTAGTATACCGTATTCAGGTATTATTATACCAATTGCAACAGTGCAAGCAGATTATAGACTCTAGAGGTCTAATACTTCTTATTGTTCAAATTAAATTTGCAAAAATGATAGTAGTCTACAGATATGAAAGGAGAATGGTTTGAATTTTGATACCTTTGTCTTTTAGTGGCTTTGTTCAAATTTAATCAAGGGCAATCTCAAATGATAGTTGCATGTCTAGAACTCAAGTTTCTACTTTCCGCTACAAGTATTGGGGACGGTCAATTGTAAAGTAGCTTGTAAGTTGGATTAGATCTATTTTCAGTCAAAATTAATGTAACCCTTTTGTTTCCCTCACTTTGTCAGGATTTGCACAGGTAGGCTGCAGCATGGAGCCAACAAGAGAATTGCTTGTTCAGTGGAACAAAGATGGCTCCAAAAAATGTGGTAGTGTATGGAGATATATTCAATGTCCCTGTATTCCAATAAAAGGGACAAAAGTCTTCATGCCTTGGAAAGGCAGGAGATGGGAGGGAGTTGTCCTGTCAGTGGATGATGAGTCTGAGGAAAGTGATGATGACAGCATACCAGATCAACCAAGGCTTGACGTTGGAGATGTCGGTGTCGGTGTCAGAATGACAGGTAATGTATGATACTATTGATGAAACAGTGTTGGCCTACATACTATTCTGTTTGGTTTGATAACAATATGACAGCAATCATTGAACTGAAATGCTATACAGTATCCAGGGGCGTCTCCAAAGGGGGGGGGGGGACGCGACACCCCCCCCCCCCCCCACCTGTCAGGATATTGTCGGTAAATTGCGCTGCCCTCGTGAAAAAAAGAGAAAAGTGGGAGGGGAAAAAAGTGAGGAAAAGAAAAGAAAAACAAGAAAAGGAAAAGAGAGGAAAGAAAGGGAAAAAAAGAGAAGAAAGAAAGAGAAAAAAGAAAAAGAGGGAGGAGAGGAAAAAAGAGAAAAGAAGGAGAAGACAGAAACAAACAAAAAAGGGGGAAACAAAAGAAACGCGGGTGAAAGAGAGGAGAGAGAGGGGAGGTAAGAGCCTGGGAGAGGAGGAGTGGGAGTAAAAGAAAGGGGGGGTTTTAGGGTGGAGTCGTCTCGTCGAGGGAGCAAGAAAGACACAAGTAAATATGTTACTGTGTCGGGTCAGCTGTGTCGGTATTCTTGCTCGATCCTCGTGTACTATATCAATGCAGAAGTTTGAAGTCGGTGAGGTTTATATTGCCGGTCGGCTACAAGTTTTTTTCCCTACGAAATGTGACTTTTTATCCGCTGCGATGACTTCGAGAGTGACTACGACTACAAAACTTGTATTTTCTAGAAGTTTCACTTTCCTATAATATCAGCTAAAGAAATCAGAGGTTTAAAATTTTCGGGGAAACTAAATTCAAACAAGGATAAAGAGTCAGCAATAGTACAACGAATTGTCTTCCTTTCTCTATATTTTGATGAAACGCCAAAAATTCTGCGCTTTTCGCGAGAGGGAAAACTTAATTTAGACGAGTCGAGAACGGTAGAACGAATCGTCCTCTTTATCTAATAATTTAAGGAAACGTCTCAGCTTCCGCGATTTGCGCGGGAGGGGGGACAACCGAATTTAGAAAAGGATTAAGAGTCGAGAATAGTACAACGAATCGTCTGCTTTTCTCATAATTTAAGGAAACGTCAAAACTTCCGCGCGAAAGCGCAGGAGGAGGGAAACTGATTTCAGACAAATTAGGGTTAAGAGTCGTGAACGGTACAACAAATTGTCTGCTTTATCTAATAATGTAAAGCCCCACTGTCCTACCTGTAGCTACTTGCTCCCTCTTTATAGAAAACTTCCCCAATCGGTGCCTGTTGGTCCCCCATGATCCTCTTTTTCTTATGTTAGTTGAGAGTTAATGAAATAGCCACCTCTCAGTGACCTCGCTGTGTGGTCTAATCCCTTCTGGCCCAGTAGTATTGACGGTCTTTAAGGAAATGTCAAAGCTTCCGCGCTTTGCGCGAGAGTGGGAAACTGAATTCAGACAAATAGGGCTTATAAAGAGTAGAAAACGGTACAACAAATCATCTGCTTTCTCTAAAAATTAAAGGACACTTCAAAGCTTCCGCGCTTTGCGCGAGAGGGGGAAACTGAATTCAGACAAATAGGGCTTATTAAGAGTCGAAAACGGTACAACTAATCGTCTGTTTTCTCGAATAATTTAAGGGAACGTCTAAGCTTCCGCGCTTCGCGCGAGAGAGGAAAACTGAATTCAGATAAGGATTAAGAGTCGCAAACGCCGGGTACAACAAATCGTCTGCTTTCTCTATTAATTTAAGGAAATGTCAAAGCTTTCGCGCTGAATTCAGACAATTAGGGCTTATTAAGAGTAAAAAACGCCCAACTATTCGTCTTCTTTCTCTAATAATTTAATGAAACTTCAAAACTACCAAGCTTCACGCGAGCAGGGGAAACTTCATTCAAACTAGGATTAAGAGTCGAGCATATCAACGAATCGTCTACTTTCTCTAATAATTAAATGAAACATCAAAACTTCGGCGCTTCGCGCGGGAGGGGGAGAACTGAATTCAGATAAGGATTAAGAGTCGAGAACAGTACACCGAATCGTCTGCTTTTCTCATAATTTAATGAAACGTCAAAGCTTCCGCGGAAGGTGGAGAAACTGAATTCAGACACGGATTAACAGTCGAGGATGGTACAATAAATTGTTATATTTTCTTAATAATTTAAGGAAACGTCTAAGCTTTCTAAGGCGTATCACCCACCCCCAATTAAAAATGATACGCTTGCCCACTACCGCCCCTCCCTAAAAAGTGCTACGGTGTGTCTGCGTGCTCCCAAATCCGTACGGAGGCTGTACTCACCACGTACCGATACCCAAATTTTGCACACGTTTTTGCACGTAGACAGCACGCACTTGCATGTATGGCGGGATGTGACCACCGAATTAGTTGACGAAATAATTCGTATATTTATGTCGTCGAGGAAAATGACCATTTGCGCATACACAAGTACTATAGATAGTTCATATGAAAAACAATTTAGATTTTGACCCCAGGTTTATAGGGTTAAATTTGTAGATATTGGGACATTTAATTTTGTCGGTAATTGGTGGCTAGTTTTGTCGGTAATCGTTGGCCTCTACACCCCCCCCCCCCCCCCCCCCCCCCCACCGAAGAAGGTCTAGCGACTCCCCTGACAGTATCATGATTTCTAAATGAATATTTCTGAATTATTTTCATTGTAGACCATGGACCTCTACCAGATCAACCAAGGCTTGACGTTGGAGATGTCGGGTCACAATGACAGGTAATGTATGATACTATTGATGAAACAATGTTGGCCTACATACTATTCTGTTTGGTTTGATAACAATATGACAGCAATCATGGAACTGAAATGCTATACAGTATCATGATTTCTAAATGAATATTTCTGAACAATTTTCATTGTACATCATGGACCTATACGAGATCAACCGAGTGTCGGTAGGCTTTATGATGGAGATGTAAAGCAATGAAAAGTAATTTCACGAAGAAACATTGTTGGCTTACATACTTTCCAAAATTATTTGATGATCATTGTTAGCTTTTATTCATATACAGTAAGTGTCATTTAAAAAAAAAGTTTTCATCAAATTTTCAATTTAGTAAAGTTAAATATATCGTCAGTGGGGTGACAAAACCTTGTATCTTAATTTGTGTACCTAATGGCCTACGACACCACCTGATAAATCCATGGAACGCCTTCTCTGTTTTTTTACAAATTCCACACAAACACCCTTGAACTAAACCTCGTAACTTTAACCCCCTTTGAAGCTGCACTGACAAAACCTCGTAACATAAGATACGTAATCCCTTTTTCTCGTAACTCACACACAGCCTAACAGTACCGAAGTTAGTGTATTCAAATCCTCGTAACTTATTCAACCAAATACTCGTAACTCATTCAGAGTTGAAAGTAAGAACTCGTATCTCAATTTGAATAAAAACTAAAAACTTGTATCTCGATGTAGATAAACGCAAAAACCTTGTAACTTACTTTTAAATATAAAACCTATTATTTTACTGTATTTCAACAATCACATTAAAAATTGTATAAATATTCCAGTTTTAAAAAGAAAAGACGGTGTCACAGCACTAAATTTGTTGAGACAGGAAAGTTTTTTCGCTCTTCTGAAAATTCATGATTTTTGAGATACAAGGTTTTGTCACCCCACCGATGATATTAGTTATTTAGTCCTATTAATAAACCAGACTGAGATAGTTGATGAAGTGATATTCAAGTTTTTCTTTGTTTTCTATATTTTTGTAACGTTCTCTTTTTATTCATAGACATGCCTCATTGAAGTTCAAATGTGTCAACATTTCATATGTTTACATGAAGTGTTTAGTACATGCTCCCAGTGTCTTGTTTCCCTGTGTGAACACCACTTCAAAGAGGACAACCCATGTGCAAACCACAATAACTATGCTGTAAGTTAAACTAGCGTTATGTTGATTTCACTAAAAATGCCTTATAAATTATCGTAAAGCCCTTATACAGTATTGATATGGTCAAAAAGAAGTTATAAATCCATGATAATTGTTACATTATTCCTTAAGCTGTTTCTGCTAGTTTGCTTGCATTTTTTGAAGATGTTGCAATAGTTAAAAGTATCTGCCCCCCTGATAATTGTTTAAAATCACAAAAACAATAAAACCGTTAACTTTAAAGTCATTGCTGCCATGACAATTTCAGGATATGTTCAAAAAGTTCTCAAAAAAGAATGTAAGTGGCACTCCCCTGGTTATGGGTACCGGTATATTTAAGTTTTGACTGCGGCAAAGCTGAAAGATGAAGGTATCATGCTAACTATATTACAAAATATTACAGTGCTCTCTTTATAATATTATTCCTGGCTTTACATATTTTTACTACCATAGCATCTACTTCAAATTCCGGAGAGGTTTTCAGAAGATCATCCAGCGATCGACACAGTTCTGGAATTGATGACGGTTGTTCCCTTAGCAATCGAAGTGCAGGAGACAGTTGACATAGTTTCAAGTTATCCAAGCAGACAGTGAAGGTAGTACTGAAAAATATTAATGTCTCAAATGTCACCAATTTGAGGTTGTAGTTTACAGTGGGCATTGTCTTTAGGAATTATAAGTCAGTTTGTTGGAATTATGCTGTTGCAGACACCTCTACAATATTCATTTATCAAAACAACAACCTCTTAAGCTATCTTTTGAACCATTTATTTCTCCTACAATATTTACTTCAAAAATGGGTTTTACATTTCTATGTCATAAAGTTTATTCTTGTGTACTTTACAGAGAATGGCTTCTACACAGAGATATTGGAGAACGTCCTGAACAATGTGAGGTAAAAGTCTGAAGCTTTAAAATGGTTGCCTGTTACAAATTCTGCCCAGGGAGTGGAGAATTTTCTTTGAAAAAGATAAATGTATTTTTGTTGTACCAGAAAATGGCTGGTGTACATCTCTTTAGACAGAGTAAATGGAGTAATTGCTCTGCTTCCCTCTGATGGAGGGGTTCTGGGATAAATGACCATGCAGACGTACTGCAATTCTCTTCTTTCTCCTCCCATCTCTCTTTCTCTCTCTCTCTCTTTCACTCCCTTATTTCTTGATGATGGCTGGGTTTAAAGGTGGGTAGGGGAGAGAGTGAATGTATTGGTTCATTAAATCAAGGCAAGCGAGGAGAAGCAAAAGGAGAGAAGCATGCCAGTCAGATTGCAAGGTTACAGTCATTTACATTGACTTGCTGCAGTGTTGACTCCTTCATCCTTCACCAGTACTTTTACTTTTATATAATTTTGCACTCTGTACAGTTCAAAGCATGAATATGTTAAACTAATACTTTGTCCACCACTTTTATATTTTTTATTCTAATACAGAATAAGAGAGCCAGGAAACGTATTGCAGATCCCAACAGCTGCTACAGTTTCACTTATTGTCATACTTTTTTGTATCGCCTTTGATAATGCTGAAATATTTTTGAAGTATTTTCTCTTTTGTTAACTTACTGCACAGTACGTTAACTGCAGAATACACAAAGTTCTTTTAAGAGCTACCATGTTGTACTTTCTGCCATAAACGTGTGCTACAGTTTCACTTATTGTCATACTTTTTTTTTATATCGCCTTTGATAATGCTGAAATATTGTTCAAGTATTTTCTCTTATGTTAACTTACTGCACAGTACGTTAACTGCAGAATACACAAAGTTCTTTTAAGAGCTACCATGTTGTAATTTCTGCCATGAACATGTGCTACAGTTTCACTTATTGTCATACAATTTTGTTTATTTGCCTTTGGTAATGCTGATATATTGTTCAAGTATTTTCTCTTTTGTAAACTTACTGCACAGTTTTTAAAACTATGCTACAAAAGCTCACTAGAGCTAGAACAGATTCAACGCAGAATACAAAACTTTCTTTTGAGAGCTACCATGTTGTTCTTTCTGCCATGAGCATGTGCTACAGATAAGTTCCAATTTTTATATTTAATCATGATTCATTATGATTGATCAATTTTGAATGATTGTACATGGAATTGTAAAATGAACTGTACAAAAAGGATTCCAGTTATATTGCAAAGAAATAAATTCAGTCATAACCATGACGGAAGTGTTCATCTTAACATTTGATTGCTTTAATTGTGCTATTTAGCGTTTATTCTTATATAGTTACATTTGTTCATGAGAAAAATGTGTCCGAGAGAGTAATGTACTAGAATGGAAATGACTAATGCGACAAGAAGATAGACACACAACTGCAAAAGAGGGGTAACAAACGATTATGAGATGTGTTTAATGGAGAAAGAAAAAGAGAGATAGACAGAGAGATCGATAGAAATAGAGAGAGAGAGAGAGAGTGAGGGGATGTTCTTGTTTGCATGAGAGAGAGAGACAGAAAGAGAAAGAATTGAGAAGAAATTGTACATAGTGCTTGGTGTGCCCCCCCCAAAAAAAAGTATACAAATATACTTTTGATCATTGACAACAATATCCAATCAAACTTAAGTCACATATGAAGCACAACGTACAGTATACAGTTGTAGACATAAAGGGCATTCTGTAACAAATTGATGTATTTCCTGCATTCTGTGAAGGATTAAAGATAAATATCAGGATGGGGCAGAGTGATGTGATCAGTGTAATTTTATTTTTTACTCTATTAACTCTTTGAATATATTGACCTCTTTGTATAGAGATACGAATAAGAGGAAATATAATAGGGTTCGAAATCATGGGAATAAATTCCGGAAATCAGCATAAAGTAATTATTACTATTTGAAATTCCAAATAGGTTTAAGGAAACATGAAAAATACCTTGGATATTATAAGCGATGTACTTGGTTAATGCATTAAGAATTACCCTTGCATAATAATCAATAAATTGTCGTGATACATTATGATTTAAAATAAATTGCTGATAAATTTAATGATTTTTTTGTAAATATTGGAAGCGAAATCCGTAAAGCATAACCTAATACTATTAATTAATGCTAAAACAAAAGCAAACGAAAAATCAAATTTGATATTTTATCATGCGTCTGCTTTTTATTTCAGAAAGTCTGAATGACAACACGCTCCATCCGGGCTACACCATGCGCGTTACGCCCTTTTACAAGCTTTACGCGCCGAAGCGTATCTATTTTACTCAAAGCAGAAGGGCGTTACGCGGCTTGCGCCCTTTAGCATGAAAGAAGATGCGCAATAATGCGTTAAGCAGAAGGGCGTTAGCACTAAATCGCCTCAAACTTTTATAAAACTGACTTATTTCCGGGAAAAAATGTCTTGTCGTGTTCTGCTTTAACATTTCTATTAGTCTTATAAGTTTTAAACCAAATTTCGGGACGGAAAGCAGTTTAAATATAAAACAAATCTTTAAATGCGAATAACTCGAAAAGTAGTTTTCGAGTCGATCGCGCGCTAACGCCCTTCTGCCAGCCGTGCGACGAAATACTGAATATTTACACCCCGTATTTACCACTCATCGAAGATTTCATTGTTTTTGTTGCTGATTTGACATACAAAAATAGAGAATCTAAATGAAGAAGGCCAAATAGCAAATTCCTCTATCATCAAACTAACTATTTACATCCATTTCCCAAGAGAGTTTGCTGTATATTTTTAAAATATCTTTAAAAGAGAGATACAAACAGCGTAATCGCTCTCTCTCTCTCTTTCTCTTGGATTTTTTTTTTTTTTTTTGCTCGCGTAGAGTTTGAAACGAATCAATTATTAGCCTCAATTATTTATCAATTATCAAATAATCAATTATTATCTCATTGTTTAATTTAATTCTATGCAATTCGGAAATCACAAAAAAGGCTAAATATATTTCATGCATTCTCAATGATAAAGAAATAAAAGCTAACTGAAACAAAGTTTAAAGTTGATGCAGATCCCTTTCTCTAAGTATAATATAGATGATCTCATTCATAATAATAATAACTGAACTGTCAAAACAAAATATCATATAAAATACCTAATGTTGCAGCTCATTCCCTGGTTCCAGCCAGCCTCCCAGTGTCTTCTTGGTCCTTGTGGTTCGATTGGAAACTGTCTTTGCGAAAGCTTTGCTTCGTTCACAAGCTCGATGGATGGAAGTTGATGGTAGTGAAACGTTGGCGGTATTTCGCTTGGGTTATATTGGTAGCACAATCGATTGGTTGTGCTATTGGATTTGGGTGGACTCTTGATTTCCATACCACGGATACATTTGATAGTTTTAATGATCTTTCCCTATTACATGTATTTGAAAGTAAAGATGACTTAGTACCGTTTTCATGCGAGCGGTAGATGTACACAAGTGGTATTCACATTATCTTGATATCCTATTACATCATCCGCGTTGCTAAGCCTCAATGCGCGCGCTCAAGGTTCGCGCGCTTTGTGACGTATTGAAAATATTACAATGCCATTCAGCGCGCGCAACCAAGTCTTTACCGCGCGCTTATTCCAACCACAAGCATATTGGAAAATTATTAATTCAGCTAACGGTTTAAATAATGAAAAAACCCCAATTGAAATTCATTCTCTTGAACAACACTTTCGTGGTCTGAGCCAAAATCAAAGAGATAATGCAGATATATTAGAACCTGACCAAATTCTTTCGAGCAATCAATGTATCAATCGTTCTATAAGCAGGGAAGAAGTAACACGTCAAATAAATAGACTGAAAAACGGTAAGGCACATGGCGATGATTTAGTTCTAAATGAATTTTTGAAGTGTAGCACAAAGTCTGTTTTTATCAGTAATCATTAGGTTATTTAACATTGTATTAGAAAGTGGTATTGTACCATCTGAATGGACAATAGGGTTAATTCACCCTCTTTATAACTTAAGAAGAAAGGAAATCCTAATGATCCGAACAACTATAGAGGAATAACATTGCTTAGTTGTCTTGGCAAGCTGTTTACAGCAGTCTTGAATGAGCGACTTACGTCTTATCTCGAAGATAATGAATTGCTAGGTGATGAACAGGCTGGTTTTCGAAGTGGTCATTCAACGCTTGATCACATTTTTGTTCTTCATTCAGTGATCGATTTATATCTCTCTTCAAAAGAGAGGGTTTATTGTGCATTTATTGACTACAAGAAGGCATTTGATTTGGTTGACAGGAGTTCTCTTTGGAATAAATTACTTAAGAATAATGTTGATGGAAAGTTTTTCAATGTAATTAAGCATATGTATGCTCAGGCTAAGTCATATGTAATTTCTGGTACAGAAAAGTCTTCTTCATTTGATTGTAACATTGGTGTTACAGGAGAAAATTTGTCTCCGATGCTATTTGCCCTTTTTTTTAAATGACTTCAAACAATTCATTTGTGAAAGGTTTGGAGGCATACATATTCTTCCTGACAAGATTGATGCAGCTGCGTATCAAAAAGGTATAGATGTATATATCTCAGGCTTTTTACATTACTGTATGCAGACGATACAATAGTTCTTGCAAAAACTGAAAGTGAACTTCAGCTTGCTCTTGATGCAGTATCTGATTACTGTAAAAAATGGTTTCTTCAAGTTAACACAGCTAAAACCAAAGTTGTTGTATTTTCTCGTGGTAAAGTTCGAAAAATTCCTATATTTAAATTTGATCATGATATTGTAGAAGTTGTTGATGAATACGTCTATCTTGGAACTACTTTTAACTACAACAACAAATTTCGTAAAGCTCAAATTAAGCAACTTAATCAAGCTAGACGAGCAATGTATAGTCTATTATCTAAAACTTATCAACTGCACTTACCTATTGATATCCTCTTGGAATTATTTGATCAACTTGTGTTGCCCATTCTGCTCTATGGAAGTGAGATATGGGGATTTGAAGTGCTACATGATCTTGAAATTTTCCACATGAAATTTTGTAAGCAAGCCCTTTCTGTCAACAAAACAACTGCAAATTGTATGGTACTTGGTGAATTGGGGAGGCTTAAACTTGAGAAATATATCGAAAGCAGAATGATAAACTTCTGGTGTAGGATTGTACATAGTGGACAGGATAAATTTTCTGGTAAGGTGTATATTATCTTAAAATTACTCTTTGAGAAGAATATATATCAGGCACCTTGGTTAAAAAAAATCAAGCTGACTCTGGACAATATGGGGATGTCTAATTTATGGGAAATTTGTGAAAATACTAGCTATGAGTGGGTCAAACAAACTGTGGATCGTCGATTGAGAGATTCTCATGCTCAGTATTGGTCTGCTTGTATGTATGATAATTCGCATTGTGTTAACTATCGAATCTTCAAACATTCTTTATGTTTAGAAAGATACTTAATCGATCTCATTAAAAGAGATCGGACAATATTAAGTCGTTTTCGCTGTGGCAATCATTACCTGCCGATTGTAGCTGGTAGATATTCAAATACTCCAAGGGAAATGAGGCTATGTACGCTGTGCAATTTGCAATCGCTTGGGGATGAGTTTCATTACTTGTTTGTATGCCCTACCTTTCGTTCAGAAAGAAAATTGTTCATCGATAAATATTTTATTGAAAGACCAAATACACTGAAAATGGATCAGCTTTTTAACTCCAATAATATACAAACACGTTTAAACTTAGTAAAATTCTGTCGAAAAATAATGCTTCGTTTTCATTAATTTAAGTATGTGCAAAAACATGTTATGAGTTCAATATTAACTTTATGTTTCTCTTTTTTGTCTTATATCAATTTATTAAATTGATATCAAGAATATTTTCAGTAGTTCATTAATTCAGATATCAATTTACTGGTGCCAGTAAATTTCTTTTTCAATTGCTTCCATTAATTTCGTCATTAATTATCGTTTTAATTAATATTATCGTTTTGTTTTTGATTATTATTATTATTATCATCATCAATATTGTTATCATTATCATCATAATTTTTCTAACTATTGTCGATAGTGTTATTTTGTATGGATTAACATTAATTCTATTTGTATTGTATATTTCACAGTGTTTAATTGACAAATTCAAACTGATTGTAAACTTCTCCAATACCCCAATGTGGGTGACATGAGAATAAATTGTCATTGTCATTGTCATTGTCATTGGGAACCAAAGGCTTATTCAATATTCATATTCATAATGTAATATGGTCGATATAGTAACGCATGCGCATTGTCTTTTTTTCATTGCGATAATATGCTAATAAGTGGAAAAGAGCTCATGAATATTCCAAATTTTAATTTAAATATTTTGCGCGCGACGCGCAGTCCAGAATCCCCATTTCGCTGGTGCACTAAAAATTTGTCGTCTTCGTAGGCTAATACATGAAAAGTGGAAGCAGTGTGCACTTTTGACCCTCCAAAATCTCCCCATGGCTAGATGGATGCAGAAGCGGAGTTGAACCCCCCTGGATATAAATATAAGAAGGTTAACTGATTTCAGTATCTTTTGTTTTGTTTTGTTTGTTTGTAGTTCTTTGTATGTTTGTTTATTTTCTGTGTGTTTTGTTTTTGTTTTAAATTTGTAAGAAAACTTTGGATGTGTTTTTATCACATTCGAATAGAGATTGTGGCCCATGCTACATTATATTTACTTGAATCATATTTTCTTGAATGAAAACGTACCCCTTTTCAAAAAGCTTCGTGCTCCTGAAAATAATAAAGCCTGAGTAGTACTACATAAAAATGTGCATTTTATAGATACATGTTTTCACATTTTTTAAAATCATAAATATGAAGAAGCTGAAATTGAAATTATTGAAATTATCACTTTACTGCAGCAAATAAATGTCCATGAGAGATCTTGGATTTAAAACTAAAAAATGATTAAACGCAATTGAAATAAAAATACAAAAAAACGCAAGTCGTATACATTCGCAATCATCATTTGGTTGAAATTTAAGTTGCTTTGTATTTGTGGATGCCGGAGGTGCATTTAGTCAAACTTGTTTTGTGCAGGAAGGCTATGGTTCGGCTTCTCGTTACAAAAAAGCACATATAACACACGAAGCAAATGTTTGGAAATCATATGTTATTTTAATGAACAATAATTCATACATCAACTTCGTTTACGTTGACCAGCCTTAATAATGCTCATGATAATGCAATAATGCCCATGTATGTCTCTATTGACGTTCACACAAAAGTGTACTTATATTATTTAGCTATCGATAAATGTTTACATGTACACAGTCATATAAACAGTCGAACTTTGGTAAAAATCTTTCGCTATCTTAGGTCTTTACGACTGTAGATCTATATACATACAAGGACAACAAATTTGTTCAGCCAAAGAAATTAGTCTAATTTGTAAATGGTAAAAAGTATGCATGGCTGTTTTAGGCTATCGAATCAATTCGTTAGAAGTAAGACACCGAACCGTGCTCAAATTAAGAAAACGCACAAAAGTGCAACCTGCCCCTTTTACAGTTTAATGGCTGTTTACACCAATTGTAGACTTAAGATTTGTATATCACACATAATCTGCCTATAATGACAGCAAATGCGCACAAAAGTCAAGAATTTACAGGATCCACATCTCACGCACACCTTGACCTAGCACCAGGAACCCACACCTGCACTCGACATGGTGATCCCGCCTTCTTTTCAATCTCACCCAAAACTCTGGAATAATCCCTTTACCGATGTTCGTGATGTCCCGTCTATTTGAGATTAGATTAAAGTCACATCTTTTATCATCCTATCATACTTCACTGTACACCTGACTTTATCATGTTTGGTAAAGATACTCATACAAATAAAGCAAATAACGCAGCCAGAGAGAGTTAAGTGGTTAATCGCCATGATTCACAACATCTCACAAAAATAGAAAGTCTAGCATATCTATTTAGTTTTAAAATTGATGCTTTATCCTTATTTCGAATGTGTATTATCTGCGCTGATCGAGCCCATGAAGACAAAAGGGCCATATCCAGTATTCCAGCACAATTTTTGAACTGTTCATCTTGCATTCTCTTTGGTTATGATGACGCTCTCACATGGCACGTCATTGGGGACCTTTAGATTTGCGCGCCGACATAGTGGACTGCCACGTGTGACATCCTTTTAAGGCACTGCCGGTGCCTTGAAAGGGCGTCACATTGCCTTAAAAGATGTCTCACGTAGCAGTTCACTATGTCAACGTGCAAATCCAAAAGTCCTTAATGATCGAGCCAGTCGCCGACGTAGTCCTCTGCCAGCAAAATGACGCCTCTTCTGCAAAAAGGCCTTGCTGACAATAGCTGTTCCTTAAAGTCAGAACAAACTGGGACGAACTTCAAGTTGACCAATGGACTACTCGCAGACAGGATACCCTTCGCACGGGTCGCTGTAGTACGGCACGAACACGGAGAGAACGTTCACGAAGGGGAAGATGATGAGGGCGCCGGCCATCGATCCGAACTGTGTGACGACGCCGTACCATGTCAGCAGCCGGTGGTTGTCGGGCTCGTTGCGGAGAATCAAACCG
This sequence comes from Strongylocentrotus purpuratus, assembly GCF_000002235.5. Taxonomy (NCBI): domain Eukaryota; kingdom Metazoa; phylum Echinodermata; class Echinoidea; order Camarodonta; family Strongylocentrotidae; genus Strongylocentrotus; species Strongylocentrotus purpuratus. The sequence continues at coordinate 6,832,321 of NW_022145614.1, forward strand.
ATGGTCGCCTTCACATGGGCGAAGAGACCGCCTGCCAGTATCCAAGCTATCACCTGAGGAGTAGAGGCAGAAGAAGAAGAAGGAATAAAAGAGAGAGAGGGAGAGATAGAGATGAGAGGGTGTTTTAATAAGTATTTAAAAACATTGGAACAGGTTGCACTGTGATACTATGCTTAAGCACCCTATCCGATTGCTTTATATTTCGTCGTCATTAAAAAAAACAAAAAAACTTTACTTTATTTTCAAATCATTCTGTTATTGCATTTTTGTTCTCGAAAGCAATCGAATTATTAAAAAGCTAAGCGTATCCATAACAGCTTAATGCAAAGGTGATGCCTAAAGACTATTTGTTTTGATCCATCACTTCTTGAGGTTATCGTTGTTGTACTGTGGGGATTTTGTCTATACAATATATTTTTTAAAGCTAAGCCAACATAATAATCTGATACTCAAAGGGGGGAATCAAATTAATAGGAATGTAGTTGACTTGATCAACTGGTGGTACCGGATTTTTAATAAAAATAATTATGTTTATTAAAATCATTAGTGAAATGCTTGTGACCGTGCTGCGTGTGCGATTGATTTGCAGAATAAATAATAATACACCGTGTATCTTACCACAAGAACGATTCCAGATACCTCCTCCTGCAGAGGTGGGGTGGGACTGAGTAAGGCTGTGGCCATGCAGTACCCTCCTGTCAGCAACCCTAGAAGACATGTCCCTGCGACCAAGACCAGGCTCGTGTGAGGAAAGAACAAGACGATGAAGCAGGCAACAGGATTGGCCACCTGACACAGTGTGGCTGCCAGGAGATAGGCGTTGAAGCCATAGGCACCGCAGGAGAAGCTCTGGATAGACGGAAGGACACTGTTGCTTAACGCATTGGCAATGGCAAGGATGACAAATAAAATGGCGTATTCTCCCTTGGAATGGCTTTGCCTTTGGGGAGAGGGTTCTTCTTCAATCTTCTCTGAACTATTCTGTTTATCCTCTTCGTTGATCTCAGTCGCTCCGTATTTTGATTCCGTGTATTTTTCAGGTGATGATTTTGTTTCAACATCTTGCTGAGCATACTCCTTCTTGGAGGACGGAAGAGTGTGCAGGAACAGGAACGCTGTAAAGGACAGGAACATAAACGCAGAGAGGAACGAAAAGAAGGTCTCTGGTGAGAATTTAGCTGGTTGTGTCTGTGATGTCCACGATGTGCAGTTCTCCCCCGTTGACTGATGAGTGAAGGTGTAATTAGCGATGCACACCTGCTGACCAACGCCCTGACCAAGGGCAACCAAACTCGGCGCCAAGGCACTGAATCCCTGACCAACGAAGAACCACGTCATGTACGAGCTCTTCAGTTTGACCATGAAAGGAATGAAGGTCACTGAGGATGTGCAGTTGGCGAGAGCCAGGATAAAAGATAGGCATATCAGAGCAGTACTTCGAGGCTCTCCAAACACTCCCCAGATAGTCGTCGCATCCCAGAAGAAGACAAGAAGCAGACACGCTAGTACTCCTGCGGACAAGGTCAGGTAGATTGTAGGAACTTCCAACTTGTTTCCCTTCACGAAGTAGCTGATGGCCGTGAAGGCGAGAGGTCCGATGTTAGCTAACTGAATAATGATGACCAGATAGGAGGCAAGGTTGTACCCCTCGGGGATTCCAAGGGCTACCATGACAGGCATTTCTACCCAAAGGCCATTGATGGCCAACCATGATCCTGATCCGAAGAGCACCACGAGGATAATCACGCAGATTTGGCGAATCTGATCTCCTAAACTGCCCTCCATAGCTGTGTAGAGTCACTGTAGCTGATCCAGCCAAATAATACTAGTATCGTCCTGTCGTTGTTATCAGGAAATGATATAACTTGTGGCGTTGCGAAACGTTCATCTGTGATTTTTGATAAGGTATGCAGACTCCAATCCCACGTAATCTTTATCGCCGTCAATTATCTATTGAACAAAGAACACAAATATAGAGCAATCAGATAACACATCAGACGAAGTATGAGCATGTCAAGTGTACTGACTTACCGTATTTACTTAACGTTCAGTCATATCCATTAATAACCTCAATTCGAACTGTCTTGGTTGAGGGTAAACAAACTCCTGGCGATGGATGCAGAATATTGGACGAAGTTATACGAAACACAGAGAGGACAGAGCAAACCAAAACGGTTTCCATGAAGAAAATTTTCTGAACTTGAGTTAATGAATTTGTCCTCCATGGTTGTAAAACGAAAATTAGTTACATACTAAGGGGTCAAGGGATTTAACATAGCTGACCTCAATACAAAGTACAGCAAACCAATTATGAGATAAGATTCGGATCACCAGCTTGGAGGCGTCATAATAAGAAGATTTATCGAGTGCCTATAAAGACTAGTCATTGTTTAAACTGTGATAACTAGCTTATTGAGGCTTGAATAATCATTTCTGTACAGGTTCATTTGTTCAAAGAGTCAAAATTCAGACTCACGATGTAGAAGCACTTAGTCCACACAAAGACTTAATAGACGACATTTAAATCAAGATATTAATTTCACGAGAGTTGCTGTAATGTTGTGTATACGCATACTTGACAGAAAGACATCTTTTGTAGGTAACTAGTTACCCCCCCCCCCCAGGAAGAAAAAACATAATATTAACATATAAAATATAATATTATCTAAATATGAACAACAAACCAAAATAATGATTTAAGAAATTGCAGTCGTCATTACAAGTTGCTTGCTATTTTAATTTTTTTTCTTCAATTCATTACCAAATCACCAACCCTTGAACATAAAGATTCATGAACTACAATTTAAAAACTGTTTTTCCTTTTAAATCCTTGATTGTAATGACATTTCAGATACAGAGTGCAGAGTGTCTACAGCACAAGACGACCGACTGAAAAGATGTGCGAGTGTGTGAGGGGGGGGGGGGCTTGGAAAGTAAATTATGTATCTAACAATCTGGTAAGAAGCCATGCCCAGAGGAAATTGATTATCTGTTTAATACATCCATTCTTTGTTCTATGTTAAAATGTAATGAATAGAGTGAATACATAACCATCGAGCAATTCTGATAATATTATTGTTTTAAAGACTCAATTAAAATATTTTGATAGCTGATGTAGAAAATGTGTCACAATGTAGTCAAGTATTATATTCATATAAAATTGTGTGTTAACTATCGCTTCTATAGATCACTGTGAAGAACAGAGCCATTAACAGAGCAATCGTCTTTTTGAATTTGTATGTTTTTGTGTATATTGTTTTGTACAGTATGTGTAAATGTTCTATACAGGGAAATAAACCAACCGATCCAACAACCAAACCAACCCCAACTATTTACAGTTAACCTCCTCACAAAAGTAGGCCTCTCGGGGTTTGAGGGTAAAGTGAGCAAAGTTCAATGCTTTTTTCCTCTTTCATACATGTTTAGACGTCGCCTCTTACTTCAGATATTTTGGTTATTGAAATTACAATCAAAATTCACGAGCTGCTGACTAAAATGGGTGCCTTAACAATATCATGGGAGAGATAATGACTTGTGCTCAATCAGCATAAGAACTTATCTTAATCATTTTCAATTCCATTTCGGTACCTTTCAAATGAATGTTGGTGTATCTACTTCCCTATAGATACAACATCACGGTATTGACATCATTGGGGTCGAAAGGTGAAAGATACCTGTCATCAATGCTTCGACATAATTACATTACTATGGTATGATATTGGTTTAATAATAAGAATGATATTATAATGCACATTGTTTACTTGTAAAGACAGTTTCACTTACCATTAATCGCGGGTTGCAATATGTTAGAGTCACAAAAAAACAATGTAGTTTTAGACGTAAAGCATCTCTTGATTATTGCCGTGTACACGAGAAATGACCACACAGAACGACACACATAATTCGGACCTTGATCTATATAGTTCGTCCGGTTTACTGTTTTGTCAGTTGCAGTGTGTTCTCAAGATATAATTCCACTCCGTCTTTATAGGCCTACAATGTTCATCAGCGCACCTTTATAACTCTATTGTACATAGGCATACATCATCATGCTTTATCACATGTGTACGCGGTATTTTCCTTTGCTATATCGCGGTGGTAATTTTGTTGGACGTGTCCATCTCGTTTTATTCCAAATGTAAAGAACTTTCGATTATAGTCCACAGTTGGCTGATTTCGATGAGCCCTTTCACAGCAGTCATGCGATATCCCACGTGAGTCTCAGAGAGAGTGTTTACAATTCTAATCAATATCATCTAGCTTCTCCCTTTGAATCAATACAAAACATGTTGACAAAAAGCATTGTCCCTCTTTGAAATCGAACAGTATTTGGTATGTCTGGGAATAATGACAAGGGGTACCTCGATCATTGTCTGAAATGGTGACGACTGGTTATGCTAGACAATGTGGTTAGGACTGGCCAGGGAGGCTTCAAGCCGCCAAAAAGTTGTGCGCAATCTGCAACTGTTGACCACGTGGTGAGATAAAGAGCGCATGAAATAGCGGGATTTAGAATTCCTACATCAGAAAATAGTATCTCAGCAAATGTTCGCTGTCCCTTTCAATGATTTCTCATCAATAATGTTGAATGTGTAATGAGTTGAAAAAGCGAACACAAACTTTGTAATTTCATACTTTTTTGTCCAACTGCAAAAATACAAAAAGCACGCGAAAGCACGCAATAGCAAACTTAAAGCTATCGAAGATTGTGAATCATGCATTTAAATGACGGGACATTAAAAGATGTAAAAATAATCGGATTATCCTAAAATTTTGAATTTTTGTCAGGATCTAATTTGTCTTTTACCAACTCTGGCACACAAATTATAGGAAGGGCGTATTACTCAATTTGAAAATTTGTTTGATGCACTATTCCCAATTAAAAAAAACATTTAAAGTTTAAAATTTACACAAATTTTGCCGATAATTTAATAAATGTTAAAACTGGTGCCAAGCCTCTGAAATTGCCCGCAGTGGAAGAGCGGCTCGGAGCATGGAATTTCAAAGCCAAGTAGAATGTTATATACGCATCCCATTGTTACGATTAGAAATCACACATGGCATTGCGTTTGAATAAAATTACAAGAGTTTCCACTCCTTCTCTATCACCTCCCTGGACTGGCTTAGCGTGAGTTCCGAGAGGGGGCGCCGGCATCATGTAGTTGGAGGTGGGGGGGGGGGGGGGCAACGGTCTTATACTCGGTGGATGAATATCATGCAAATTAACAAGTCTATTGACTAGGACAATTTGTTGTTAAATCTAATTTTATGTTTCCTTCCTCCCTATTCATTCTTTATCCTTTTTCTTATTTTCTCACCCCCCCCCTCCCTATTCGATTAAGGGGCTAGCGCACCCCCTCTTCTCGTCCCCAGGATCTACGTTACTAGCTTCTAGTAGTAAGTAGCATTACAGCCACTCTGGCGAACCCATTGTATTATTTTGTCGACATGATCAACTAAGAGCTCAATTATGATAGAGACCCAACAGAAACCATGTTTTCCTAATAGTGCCCTTCATCATTAGAACTGAGTGTTTTTTGTTTACATTAAAAAAGTAATAATGATACGAGTTAATAGGACATCATTTGGTCAAAATAATCATTCACTTGCTACACCGTCATCTGGTTTTAAAAGGTCTTGAATGATACATCGAGACTTTCAAGGTCAATTTGAATTTCGATTTCGCAAAGATCCTGTGATTGCAGATGTAGAGAAAAGGGAAGAAAAGGACGCCCTTTGGACGTGAGTCACTCATAAAACCTATAGACCAACGACAGATCAGACAGTGACTAATGTCTGTGCACTGCCGTATTGTTATAGTTTTTTTTGGGGGGGGGGGTTGGGGGGAAGAGTTGAATGGCTAGGAATTATGCGTTCATTTTCTACACATGCCTCTCTTAAATTAATTTATAATCAAATTTTAAAAAGGGATGTAAATAATGTTATTATTGGAGGGCTGGTCTAGGGTTCTTGTGTTCATTTTCTATATGTGCCTCTCTTAAATTTATTTATAGTAAAGACGAAAATTAGGGAGGCTTAAATAATTTGTAGGGGGAACTTGAGCCCCTCCCCAAAGCCCCCTCTCGAACCGCAACTGCCAGCAATGCATATAGCTCACTTTATCACTTTTCTCATTCTACATATAAGTTATAACATAGCAGTGCATATAACATCAATGTCTTCATGAAATAAGAGATTGAAATACAATTATCGTGTAAAGGCCTAACATCTACCTTCATTTTTATAAAATCATAAACTGTAGTTTAAGATTGAAAATCACAATCCTTGCCTCGCTTAACCATTATCATCTCTGACCGAAGAAACGTGTAGTAGTGGCGTAATTTGTTGCTATTTCTGTTAATTTTGTATACATTTGCATTCAACTATTTTTAATTAAAGAAATCCTTTGTTAAAAAACAAACACAAATGAGAATGATCCTATATGTCAGGATTATAACCAATACATTTGAATATGAATTCAATTTGTATCTCTGGTTATTTATCCCAGAGTATATTATGCTATCGCATCTCATCGAAATGACAGAACAAAAGTAAGGCCTGACTACAACAAAAACGGCCCTCTAAATCGGGACGCGAAGCTATCACAAGAAAAGTTGAAAGTAACAGAAGAAAAATATGATCTGAGCGACAACATTCAAAGTCAATAATCTGACAAAATAATTGTGAATGAAGAATAGCAAAAGAATTACCTTATCGGTTAGAACTTTCGTCAAAAAGTGTATTTTTCGATCTCTTCGATGATGCAATCTGTCGTAAAGCCGAATCGTTGTGGTCTATATTCCAAAGATCATAGTATCAGAAGAGAAGCACCAACTAAACGGACATAATTCCATGCAGTACATGATTAATTGGAAATACCGCTAATTTATAGTAGACATGAAAGTGCTGTTGACACTAGCCGGGGACAAGAATGGACGGAAGCAATTGAGATTACATTATATAGGCTCATACACATCTACCTGCTCTTACCGGTCTCATAGGCGTACGTGTTGACAATGAACAATAGGTTTTATGTAATCATTTTCAGGGCGTATATCCAGAATGATTTTTGATAAAGGATGCGAAAATTGAAAGTTGTAGTCGATAGAACTTCTATTCTGGATAGGTTTGTGATGAAATTGAACTTTCATTTTATGTGCAAGTAGGCTACTTTAACTTGTGCCAACAGGCAACCTCTCAATGTCAATGACAGCAACCTGTTTTGACGGGGGGGGGGGCACCCCTGAACCACCTGTTAGAGTAATGACACATCGGTGGTTTGGTAACGGAGGGCAGGGGTGGTATGTAGTTCATGAACATGAACTATTCACTTCCTCATTACAGCAGGTGATTGGAACAATATAATCATGCGGATCAGGCATTGTCAGAATGGGGTCGGGAAGAGGGGGGGGGGGGTGCAAAATGTTTGAAACCCGCATGTAAATGTAGCAAGATAGCGAGAACATTTGACGCTCATGAAAACGAAAAGGGAAGGGGTAACACTTGTTATTAGACTTGTCCTGATTCTTTGCATACTACATGTAGGCCTATAGTTACTTTTAAACTAGAGTTTTAACGATTTACCAAAAGGGCAACAGATAATTCCATGCAGATTCCGTCCCCTGAGATGTTAAAGGTATAATTGTAGCAGGATAAGCCTGCTTTTTAATCATTATTGTCTGTACTTTTGGCACACCAGGGAGGTGTTTCACAAAGACTAAGATCGACTTTAAGTTGGACTTAACTATGGCAGGCCATTCGTGCCACCGTTTGCTCTCACCGTTTACTGGCATTTGTCTCTCAAGGGACGTACAAATCATGGTCACAAATCTACAGAGTATATATTTGTTGATAGTTCATTATTGCAGGAAAAACATATTATCTAAAGATTATAATGGTGAGAGCAAACAGTGGCATGAACAGCTTGTCATATCCAAGTTAAACTTAAAGTCAATCTTAGTCTTTTTTAAACACTCCCATTATTTAGTATTGCTGGGGACACCACCCCCCCCCCCCGTCACTGTTGGGGGAACATCCATTAATTTAAATGTTATTGTGAACTGCTGTAATGGTCCTGAAATATGTGAAAAGGACCTATCAGATATGTTTTAATATTTTGTTAAATGCTTGTGTAAATTAAACGTGCCCCCTCCCCCCCCCCCCCCCATCTGATTGACCCTTGTATATGTATCAAGGTAATCACATAGCTCTATTGAATCAGCAAAATGAGAATAAACATATGAATCAACCATTCAATAGATTCAGAATCAACTCCATTAAGCAATCAATCAATCAATATCCTCGCACATAATCAATTAGTTATCAACTAGCCAATCGCTTAACAAACAAAATCATTCAATCCATGATCTATCAACCAAACGCTCAAATCAACAGCCAATAAAACATTCACTCAACAGATCACTCACTCAATAACTGAAGTATTACAAAATTTACTCATTCACTTACTCCACCCAATTATTTAAATAATAGGTCAAGCAAATGACCCTATATGCAACCGAAATTAGTTTATCCAACATCCAATATTTTAGAAATTGGGAACAAAATTACAATAAAAGCACTCGTACTACTGCTGATAAATGTGTACATTGCAATCATTGTATTACTCTCTTTATTTAGATTTTCACAATATCTAGTGAAAAATATTTTGTTACACATATCACAGTACATCAAATGACTATCAATCTCTCTCATATTTCATATATTTCATATCTAATTCAAAACAAGTCACTGTAGAAAACCCATAGAAACCATATAAAATAAAATAACTCTTCTCTAACATTCTTTGTCTTTAGTATCTTTTTAACTGCACACGACAAATCTCATTTCTAGAGATAGCAGTTGTATAAAATGTTATCAACAGTTATACAATAAGCTCCATACTCTACTTTGTAAGACTTTCCAAACGGTTCCTTCTTGAACAAACTTAAAAGATTTTTGAAAAATCACAATCCGATTCTCTTAGTAACATTTATCAAACATATCCGGTCATGATTGTGACATAATCATCAATTTTATCAACATTAATGGACATCAGCACCTTCAAACTTAACATTACAATGCATTATACTAAAGACAATCAAACTCTGTCAAAAACTATCACTTTCAAAACTTACTACAACACAAAACATCAATGTTTCCTTGACCTAATTGAATTTAAATGTGATTTAGTATCTAAATACCAATTAAAATTATAAAAAAGGTATAACAAAGTTAAACTAATAACTTACCACTGCATTGAAATCAAATTACAAGCATTACAAAATGTTCAAGTAGAATGGAAACAATTATCTTTAGAGAATATTTGAATATAAATTTATATATCTTTCATTATTAATCAATTTCTTCATAAATGAAATATAAATTTTGATGATAGAATTTGTGTATAGTGCTTTACAGTACCTGGAATCATAGCGATTAATATTATTAGAAGCACGCATATACAATGTAAATGGAACAATATATCCCAATGCATATTGGTATATATATATATATATTACTTTGCAAAATATATAAACAAGACATTTCTATAATGTTGCACAAGAAAAATAATCAGAGTACCATATATATATATATATATATATATATATATATATATATATATATATATATACTATAGTTTATGTGCTATCCTTGAAAGCTTTTTGTGTTCTCGTTTCAGTTTCACATGCAGCATTCTGACAATTTGCTATCTAAAATAAAATAACTTGGCCCTGTTCTTACAAACTAGATCTTAAATGTTCTTCATTCTCTTTGTTATATCTGTATGGACTGGTATGTCCAGAATTCAGAAATGCATTTCTATCAAAATAAATCTTAGGATAGTCCAAGTGATTGCAGGAGGCTTTCCAGATATAGCAATAAGTAATGAAGTGTTAACTGTGAAAGTGAACATCCACACATTGAGAAACTGGTTATTTCTTGACGGTGACGCCTGCTCCCGCCCCCCCCCCCCACTCAGTGTTATTTGGGGTACCGGTTCCCTCCTTTTGAAAACACCCCCTAAGTCCGGTATGTACTACGAGTCGGACTTTGGTGCGTGTAAAGTACCCCTTTACCGGACATTTTGGGAACGCGCATGGTATCCCTCCGTTTACGTAGTGGGGGGGGGGGGGGCGGGCGCCTGCTCAATTTTTTCTAATCATTATTTCTTTTTTTAAAATTTCATTGTGTTATCAAGCTATACAGTAGTTTTGGTCTAGTGGATAAGTCACTGGAATGTAGACCACAAGGTACAGGGTTCAAATCCCAGCCGGTCACTTACTTCCTTCGGCAAGACATTAAACTATATCGTCCCTATTTTCACGAAGTGACGGTAGTGAGGAAAATCGTCATGCAAACTGAATGCGATTTTTTTTTCTCACTACCGTCACTTTGTGAAGACAGCGACGTTATGTGTCCTTCTCCACCCAGGTGCAAATGGGCACCTGATATGCCTGAGCGCAAGTAATTTTGGCAGCTATGGGTAATAACCCCGGTTCCATGAGCATCACTGCATTACAGATATGAGTGATATACAAGTGACCTAGATTGACCTGTGCATGATGAACAATAATTTACCAAGACAAAAGTGAGGATGGCTGTTCTAAAAACAATACGAATTACATTGTACGTACATTAATCAACAACCCTGAGAAAAGGTCCAACACAATGTATATACATTGGATGGAATTGAAAACTTCCAGAGAAATTCAAGATCCAACCAGTAAACCAGATCGAACACAGTGCCAGTTACATTTACGACTATACAAAATGACATTACACTTGATACTCTGTGGAGTAACATTTCCAAAACTTTCTACTGAAGGAATACGGAAAGAAATAGTTCTCAGAAAATATACCCCTTTTAATGGCTTTTCTTCACACATTGAATAATTATTTGAGAATGACAAATCCAAACTTACAGTACTTTGTGGAATATCCTATCAAAGTACTGCACTCCAACTAAAGTACAATGTACATCACATTACATTTCAGACACAAACATTTTTTTAAAAGGGAAAAGATGATAGATTATTAATATTCAATGCAAAGGCACTTCATTGGATTTGCTTCTAATTTGGACATTAAATGTATTTCATTCCAAAATATATACTATATTCAATATCCTTAAATTCCTTAAATATATATAAGATGCCACTGCAAAAATAGTGACAATATCCATCTTCACAAGGCTATTCTTATCACTATTCCTCTATCTTAAAATAAAGAAGAAAATAAGCAAAACCCTCAAAACTTTAGAATTTGTATGTACCGGTACATGCATAGTTCAAAAGTCTAAACATACCCCATGAATGTTTGAAATATTCTCATAAATCAATATTTTTCAAAAATATCTCTACCAAGTACAATAACCCATATATCTACGAGGTACTAATAATGAAAATTACACAAATCTGATCAACCTTACAACTTTAAAGCATCTTTGCATATACATCTTGAATTGAACAGATGTCCCTTGGATATATCGTAATAAAGATAGGCATTTCTCATGAATAATGTTTGCATAGTAACACCTCAATTTACACGTCACATCACAGTTAAGTTCAAGGTTATTCAAGGTCAAATAAAGATGCAATGAGTATTACTCTCAAAAGAGGAATGTGGTTTGATAGTGTATATCATATATTATCTACTAACAAGCTATACTAAAATCAAGGTTTCGAAGAGGCGAGATGAATGTAATATCCTGATCGATTAATATTTGCAAGAACACTTAATTGTCTTCAGCCCACTGCATACATTGATACAGTCCAGAATCTGGGCAATGAATATCAACTATATTCTGGACAAAAATTGGTAGTTATTTCGAAACAAAAAGCAATTGCATACAATAGTGGTACATGGAAAAATTAAAGAATGTGACATCATCTTCTTGACTGAGATCCCCAAATGGGTCATGTGAAAAGTAAACATTTAAAATGCTGGATATTGTATTTCACCAGTTAGGGAAAAAGCCAATAAGGCCAAATGCCCAATGATTTCTATTTAAATACAAGAGCAGTCAAACAGGCCTACAAGACACTGTCAACTTTCAATTTCTCCTCACTTCAGTAAATTGTCAAGAAAAAGAAACGTATCGTCTGTTTGGAGTGCAAAGAGTGTTAACTTTTAATACCTTAAAGCCCCACTGTACTACTTGTATCTACTTGCTCCCTCTATATAGAAAACTTCCCCAATTGGTGCCTGTTGATCCCCATGATCCTCTTTTTCTTATGTTAATTGAGAGTTGATGAGTTAGCCACCTGTCAGTGACCTCGCTGGGTGGTCTAATCCCTTCCGGCCCAACAAGTACAGACAGGCTTTAACACATACACATAAATAATGCCCTACTGGCTTTGAACAAGCGATATAACGGTGAGACCATGGGAAAGAGAAGATGATGAAGAAGAAGACCTAGATCAAGAGAACTTTGATCTGTTTCACAAACGCTGACCACGTAGAGATTTAGTCGCCGACTACCGTTAATGAAGTCCATTCGTTTACGGGCAGTTGTCCAAAAGGAGATGTAGATGGCATTCCCATGTATTTGTCAGTTTACACCACCTTTCAGGCAACTCTTTATGATCTGAACCCTCTTCCATTGCACATTTGAAGTCTAATATTTCATGCTTTTTTTTTCAGTTTGCTTGCATTGCATAGTACTGCTGACGAATGAGCTAAAGTTGTCCACTGCAGTCATCATTTGGGGCCACCTTCGTGAGATTTGTTTCTTTCATGCCAGGTTTGAAGGCTTGCCAAAACTCATGCATAATGGCTGCAGACGTGACTCTCACACTAATTGATTTTCCATAGTTTATGATTTGTATGCATATATCTAATTTGGTTTGGACTAAAAAGAAAATAACATCTTTATGGTTATTAATAGTTTTATACTATTTGTTACTATTACGTGTGCATACATGTTCATGTCGCAATAAAATCTCTTTGCTCTTTGGAAACTAATACCCTGATGTTTGTTTGCTCATGTATATTAAAGGTACTATGTCCCATTTGCAGACTAAAAAAATGAAAAGGTTAAATTCCAATGGCATTTGAAAGATAATACTAATTTAGAACTTCCTACGAAACAAAACGAAAGGGCTGGAAAATGTTTTTTTTGTGGGAAAATAACGACGATTAATTGACGAATCAACGTCATTCACTCACTCAATAGTGTCTGACAGTGAAGTCTAGAAAGTAAACGGTTTCCTGCATAATTGAAAATTAGGATGTTAATTGCTAACATTTAAATTTCACAGATAGGACATACATGATTCCTGCAATGTTCTACAGAATTTGATGTTGGCTACAAAAGGGACATAGTACTATCTTTAATGTATGCAGACCTGTCTCAATAAGCTTTGGACATGCAATAACTTGCAATATATAAAGTAGGCTATTTGGGCTTGGCTGAAAAGTAATCACATGACACTCAGTTACGTGTTCTATGGTTCTAAACACAGGTGTGTGCAATATAGCAACCTTTATGGCACAAATGTATCAGGCATCATCCTGCATATCCGTGTCTCTCTGCACGTATCTTCTGTTTGCGTGCGTTGCGTTGGCTGCATGCTCTTAACACTGGAGGCAACCTGAATCGTAATTGAGATAGACGACTCCAGAAAAAGGACAGCATGGATTGCATATATTTATATGAAATATATTGTATGCATTTTTATTCTATAAAACTAAATTTACCTCCACGTCAAGAATTTCCCTTGTATTAGTATTTCAACCTCAGCCTACAGGACACCACTCAGGAGAGCCTGAAATTATCAGTTCTTATATGAAATTAAATAGCACTGTGAAGCATGATAATTTTGCTAAATGTGTGTTTTTACTAGCTTAAACATGTATACATGCTCAAGACGGCATTGCCTATATGAATACATACATTTACAAAGGAATGTTCAATAGGTCACTATTTCGTTCCAATCATGTTTCAGGCAAAACCATCTCTTAATAGTATTATTTTCTTTGTTACAGATGACCTGGCATTTGGTAGAAAAAATAGAATCTGTAACAAATTCATGATTTGAACAATGATTTCCGACCATTTTAAATGGTTCTCATCCATCATGTGGCCTGGAACATTGTTAGAAAATACAACCAATGAGTGTATTATGAGCATGACTTATATGTAATACCTGATATAACTCAAAACAAAATGCTTAGAGTGCAATACACTATTGAATTCTTTTCCTCTGGCAAGGTCTTAGAGTACCTACCAGCCCTGCTACGTTGGGCAAGCCACGTAACCATCGCAGGGTGATTCATAGTACGGGGTGAAGAGATAGTAGACATTGACAAGAGGAAACATGATGCATGCACCGACCAGTGAACCGAATTGCGTCGCGGCTCCGAAGATGATGAGAAGCTTTCGGTTGTCAGGTTCGTTGCGGAGGATCCAGCCTATGGTCGCCTTGGTGTAGGTGAAGAGACCCATGACAAGTACCCAGGCAAGCACCTGTCGTTGGTTGCAGCACAGGAAAGAGGAATGTGGGGAGACACACAGAGGTGAGATGGAAAGAGAACAGTAGGTTGGGAGAAGAAAAAGACAAAGAGAATGATGGGAAGAAAATTGAGAAATTAAATTAGAAACTTGGAGCATCTCAGGAGGACAAAAAAGGATTGCATATAATATACAAAGTATTAATCTGCTTCAAAATTAAAAAAAAAATTAGAATGGTGTTCCAATGACAGATATTATCCTGCCATCTAAATGATACAGTATTACATAAAACAGTTTAGACACAGCTTTTTTTCTTTAACATGAGTTCCCTTTCCAATTTCTTTAGGAAATGGTTATATTTCCTTGGAATTGTTTTTTTATATTTCTCAAAATTCTAAAACTCTTTTTAAGCTTTCCAGAATGTAATGACTCTTTGCTGCAGTATGTTTATTTCCACTGAATACAGAATTGTTAAGGAATTTAGTTGAGGTCTTACCACAACGACGGTTCCAGCCACTTCATCCTGCAATGGGGGTGTAGGACTGAGGGCAGCTGTGGCCAAGCAGTAGGAACTGATCAGGGTCCCACAGAATGCGGTTGCACCTACCAGGATCAGACTCTTCTGAGGGAACAGCATTACGACGAAACAAGCTACGGGATTGGCTACGTTTCCAAGGGTCGCTGCTAGAAGATAAGCATTGTAGCTATATGGTGCGCAGGAGTAACTCTGTATGGATGGAAGGATGCCATTGCTGAGAGCGTTCACGAAGCCAAGTAGGATAAAAATGTACCAATAAGCTGCTTTAGACTTTCTTTCTTTTGGAATCATCGGGTCGTTGATTGTTTCACCGGGAACATCCAGTGCATTCTCAGAGTCGCCTTCTTCCCGTTTGGCATACTTCTCACTGGTGCTCATGGACATGCTGTCAGATGAACAGATGGATTTAACGGAGTCGGAAGGTTCCGATTGGCCACGAGCCTCTGGTGCATACTCTTGCTTGGCGATTGGAAGCGTGTTGAGGAGGAAGAAAGAGATGAGAGACACCGTCATCATAGCAAAGAGGAACCAGAAGAAGTCATCTGGAGGGAAGTGAGCAGGGATGGTCTGGCCGACCCATGAAGTACAGTTCTGTCCTGTGGTGGTATTCACATAGGTGTTATTTGCAACACACTCGTCATTCCCAACTCCCTGACCCAACGCGACCAGACTGGGCAAGAGGGCACTGAATCCTTCTCCCACAAAGTACCAAGTTAGGTATCCGCTTTTCAGTCTCGACATGAAGGGAGTGAAGGCCACGGATGAGGTGCAGTCTACGATGGCTATGAAGAAGGACAGACAAAGCAAAGGGGTGCTTCGTAAGACCCCTCCGACGTAAGATGTCACATCCCAGAAGAACACGAGCAGCAGGCATGCTACTATACCAATAGGAAGTATGATGTAGATGGCCGGTGCTTCAAGGCGTCGACCTTTCATGAAGTAGCTCAAGGTTGTGAAGATGATGGGTCCAATATTGGCAATCTGGATGATGATGACCAGGTAGGAGGCCAGATTGTAGCCCTCTGGAATCCCTAGGGAGACCAAGAGGGGCAGCTCCACCCACAGACCATTGATGGCCACCCATGATCCTGTCCCAAACAGGACAACCAGTAGGACCACTGGAAACTTCCGAAGATTCTTTTGAAATTCCATTTTGTCTTCACAGTTCACCTCTTCTTGAAATGCTTTTTCTTTGAATGTTTTTTTTCTTTTATTTTGTATCTTAATATCCTTGGTCAGTGATTCAACATTTATTTACGAGGTAACAGCTATTTATCCAAGTACTCAAACTGACCTTTAAGAAACCCAAAGTAAGCTGAAAAGTATTCTCCTAGCTCCTGAACAATTTCCTCTCAGATCTTTAGTTTCTCAGAACGGTTGACATAGATTTGATTGCCCTCAGACAAACAATCAGACAAACTTTGGGTCGTGCACACCGAGGTTAATAGAATGCAACTTCCACATCAAATAAAACAAGCCCTCTCCGGAAGCTCATCAAACACTTGAGTGCACCAACGCTGTCGTGATTAAAATGTGCTGGTACCATGAAGCTTCTTGATCATGTTGCCTTCCACCACATGTAGGAAAGAGTCCTTATCAGGGAAGACACAGCACTGAATGATACTGGTGGCTCTATATTTGCTGAATCAGGAAAAACCTGCAGAAAATAGAAAAGTAAATAAGGTGTCTCATTGTTAGAAAGAAGGTCATGGTACTATGCAGTTACATCTCTTATTCAATGGCCTTATATCACAATGGGAGATCTACATGTCAAGAACACAACCTGACGGTGGCGTGGGCTACTCTCAAAAGGATATATAGACAGACTGAACTTGAGGGACTCTAATTCAATAAAAAAAAATGTTTTAAAGAGTATTAAGGTCACGTTACTGGCATCAACAGGTGCCGCCCACTGATCTGATGTAAGTTTTTGACTCTAGGTCAAGGCACTACTTCCTGAATTTTGGACTCTTTCGAATCACATGGCAGAAAACACAATGTATTCCCCACAGTGTTTACATATTAATGATTTAATAGCTTTATCTGCCTGTTATCATGTTATCAGTCTATATGTTCAATACACTATTTATTTAAGTAGGGTATATGTGGGAAGGGGGATATGACGACCGATTCAAAACAGAAATACAAATCAGGGCTCCCCACTTCCTTATTTGGAAGGGGTCCAGAAAAATTGTGAAGATGGGGGGGGGGGGGGGTAAGGAGTATGGACTTATGAATTTGGGAACCCATGTGTCCTGTGCACATGTTGATGTCATTCCCTGACAAAGGAAATTGGTAAGGTTTTTTTTACACTTTATAAAGTATCACAAACAAAACAATTTTTAGAAAATGTTTCAGGCAGCAAACAGGTATGCAACCATCATACTGCTTTATTTAGTCACGTCATATCATGATCATGGATGTGATAGCGACTAAGAATTAACAAAGCTGGGCTTCTTATGCAAAATAGTATATTATGACACTACTTAGAGAGCTGGATACACTACCGGTACTCGGTACTTCCTTCAAATTCATATGCAATTGTATGTTCTCACACTACATGCATACACTTAATTGGGGAACTGGAAAGTATCAAAAATAAATGTTATGTTTAATACATGTAATTCTAAATTGATTCATATAAATTCCTGTTACAAGTGACATTAACACTATTTTTGTTTTTTAATAGAAAGAAAAAAATAATGTGACAGAAAAAAAAAATGAAAAAGTAAAGAAACACAACAACAACAAATAATCATTCAATTTCTATAGCACAGCTACTAACTCTATTGCGCTTAATACATATTATTACCCCGGCTGTACATGTAGCTGAGCTGCCATAATGTCGCACAAAATCATTCTAGGAAGTTCTTACTACCAGGTACTCATTTACTTCACCTGGGTGAAGAGTGACAAATGTAGATTAATATCTGGCCAAAATACATTGGTGCCACGGCGGGACTCGAACTGTGAATCATGTGGTCCACAGTCCGGTGGCGTATCCACTAGATCACGTCACCTCTACATAATGCAACCTTGTATTAATTTGTTTTCCTGTGAATTCAAATTTCTTCTTGACAATTTGAGCAATACTTTGCACATGTATGGCAGATATGGTGCACTCTATGTGCTGTAAATATGAAAGGTAGCGTGATTATAGGTGAAGATCAAGTGGATAGCTATCACTCCAAAGTCCGGACTTAATTCTCTTTTGCACGCAATAAAATGGTAAGTGCCTTCTAGATCAAAGAGACACGCTTCATAGACGATCCTTAATAGCAAAATATGACAATAAATGGTCTCCTTCACAATTTTGTTTGCATTTGTTGTTGTCATTGTTGTTCAGGTCAAATCACCTCTTGCACACAGTGATGGTTGTGATTTTAGGGGTCAAAAGTGTTCAAACCTTCAGGAATTTATTTAATACTGGTCCTCTCAGCACCAAATGCTTCCATGAAATTAAATATGTGCGTCCACCCACCATGCAAGCAAAAATAGTTCAGGTTAGAATGAAGCACCACTCGATGAAATGACCGGAAGTTTTAACAGGATCACCTCACGATTCCGTACACTGATGCTGATGCTGAATACATAGTGCCTTTTAATTGGTCACTTTAACTTTTTTTCAGCAAAAATTATATTGGTCAAGGGGTCAAGGACTTCTTAGCATTGGCAATTACTACAAACACAAATCAAGAAACCAAGAAATATATAGCCAACTTTGAAATCATTGATGTCATATGCTCAATAGAGCTTACTATTTTGATCATCAAACCGATTAAAACTTACAAGCAGATACAGCTTTAATAATAAAACCATAGCCTAAAATACAAACCAAGAGAGTATATCCCAAATTACCATATCTTCTAGAAGCCAAACTCAACATCCTGCATTTCTGCATCAGTTCAGTTAACTTGCATCATTTTACATGTGAAGCAAGATAATAATGGCAATTGTGTCTACATGTATCTGTGTTCATTATATGTCTATTTAAAGAAAATAAGAACATCAGGTTATCATTTAGAAGACTTTTGCCAAGAGAGATGATTGGTATCGATTGCACTATAGCTATGTGTTATGCAATACAACCAATGCAAATGCATGGCTGCCATTAGACAGCGCACTCTCCAAAAAAGACATATCATGCCAAAACAAACTCTTATTTTCTTTTCTATGTTTTCTCAAAAGAATGCTTCACAGGGTATATATATACATGTACAATAACAATGCACATGAAGACAACTCTGATCACTCAGCAATGTTAAATGAAACTATGAGACAAAAGGTACAAAAATCAAGAAGTTGCTTACATGAAAACTGGATGATATGATCTTCGTGTAGTTCCTCTAAACCTTCCAAATCCAACCATGCATTATTCCACTCCAGCAGATAATCAAACACAATATCCTAGGCTATATGCTCTTTCACTGCAACGTACAGTCAAATGCTGGTACATGTACATGTACATGTAGAAAGAGAAATATTGACCCAATTTGATGCTTACAAATATATGCATCAGATTTCAATGGTAGAACACAATCAAACATGAGGATGACCACGTTTATTTCGCAGTAAATGCCGCACTGGAATGGGAGCATCCCATTCAGAATACACACAAATAGCATGGTCCAGTGCCTCTAAATACTACACTGAGGCTCCACCCCCAAGCTACAAACAAAGGTGATGCAACACACTAGTGCTTTCATAAGCCAAGCAAGACAGTTATAACCCAACCAGACACACTTTATCAATGCTAATTGCTCCTGATAACTGCTACATTCTGGGTCAGGAGGAAATACATTCCATTAAAGAGTTCATACAGTTTGCAGAATTAATCAGGAGTATTGAATAATCAAATATAGCGTTTGCATAATTCACTCAGTGCTCAGTCTCCATTCTCTTTCTCTTCCCCATTCTCTTTCTCTCTTTCTCTCTCTCTCTCTCTCTCTCTCTCTCTCTCTCTCTCTCTCTCGCAACATACACTACACAACAGCAGTGCATAATAAGGCTTTGTATCATAGAATTATCGATTCACTAAATTTTCTGGCATATTACATGTAGATATTGATCATACAAATGTGGGCTAAAATGCCACATGGGTACACATTGGTACATCTCTTTTTCTGATATGCTATACATACACATGTAGGTACTTTTTCTACAAGCTTTTGCTCAATAATACTGTCAATGCAAGACAGACACAGTCACAGGGTTTATTAAAAGAGTTATCAAATTATATCATGTGATTGACACAGGCCAACAAAAATTGTCATCTATCAATTTTTAGCAATAGACCGGTTTACTAAAATACCTTTTAAGAAAAATGTATGCATACTATTTTAATAAAGAAAGGTTATTCTTGACAACCTAATAGCCTGTCTGGGGATTGCCTGACATAGCAACACCGAATATAAATTTAATTAAATTTCAGGTGATTTTAAATCGACACAAAGAAATGAATAGGCTCTATATATCATTCCAGACATTTAAGTGTTGATTTTTTTTTTTAAAGCCCTTCTTATGTCTTTTTTTCATGGCAAAAACGGTTGTGAAAATTCAAAAATGGTAGGGAGAATTTACTTTGTGTTGCAGTCACTGCAGTGACACCTTCAAAGAAGACCATAAATATCTCTGTGGTTTGAGAATTTGTTGCATGTTAGAGGGCTACGTGCAGTACAGTAGAAGGAATATATACAAATGTAATAAGTAACATTTCATACAAAAATTATGCAGTTTTTTCATCAATCTTCAACAATGTTACCGGTTCACTTTAAAGTCTTCTCTAAGCCGAGGGGATGGTTTTGAACATGTTACCACCCATGTATGAGAGAGACCACTTCTCTACCACTGAGCCAGTATGCCTATTAACAACAGTGTGTACATTTTATATATTCTGGAGCATACTAGCCGATTGCCATAAAAAAAATTTTTCCTTAAGAAAAAAGATAAAACTATGCCGAAGAGCTTTTGAAATTGAAAGAGATGGTAAAAATTTAATGTTACGTTTAATATCTCCTGTGGACTGTAAAAGCTTAGACAGAGACCGATAAAAAAATTGACACAATACATTCATGACCGTCTGTGTAACTTCTTGGTCTGTGTGAGTACAGTATTCCAGATTGATGGTTCCTGTCTTTTGTTCAGTTTTCCTGAATAAAATTACCAAACGATTTATGACCTGTGGCACACAAACCCTTTTGATCCATGAAAAACAGCACAAAATAGCTTTTTATGGCAGACTGGCTCAAAGTTGGAATACTCTCTTGTGAAAAGTCATAAATCACTTTACATTTCCCAGATTTAAGCAAAGTTTTGAGTACTAGTACTAGTTGTTGTTTACATTTTTGATAGAACACTTTTTTTTTTCTGTTGCTTTTTGGTCTGCAAAAGTTTATGATGGGAGAGGTTGTTGACTGCATGTTTTCTTCAAAATGCACCATTATATATGACTGCATTAATTCTTCTATAGTCACCTCAATGTTCCTCATAATCTGATATCCCTCAATTTTAACGTTCATAACTACCGGTATGTAGATATACATCAAAGTACTTTAAAGATACTATGTCTCTTTTGCAGCTAACATCAAACTCTGTAGAACTTTGCAGGAATTGTGTATAATATGTCCTATCTGTGCAATTAAACGTTAGCAGTGTCCTAGTATTCAAATTATGCAAGAAAACCGTTTTCTTTTTAGACTTCCCTGTCAGACACTATTGAGTAACTGACTGACATCTTTTTTTCATTGGTAATAATAATATACATAAAATGGACTGTAACAGGTACATGAGCATTTTTCTACATTCATAACCCATTACTTGTTAGTTGTAATGGCCAAAATTAAACTGATTGAATCTTTGTGCAGCACAAAATGTACAACCATTCGGTACAAGGGTCTGAAAATCAGACTATTACTTAGGTGATTGCAATCACTTATGTCGATTTGACAACTAATGGTCGTTATTTTCTCACAAAAAGCCATTTTCAAACCCTTTCGTTTAGAGGTTAGTTCTAAATAAGTATTTTGGACCTGCAAATGGGACATACTGTAGTCCCTGTAACAGGATACATGTCATGACACTACACCAGCCAAATATTATTTTATTTCAATATTCTGAAGCCAATATGTACATACTGTACTAAAAACATTAAGAAATAATGGTAAAGCATTCATAAAATGCCTTTATTGTGTGTGCAAGTAAATAATCATATGCATGTAGGCAAATATATAAAAATTGTAAAATGTGTGATTCGTTTTATGTTCCATGTGCATTGTAATCGTAAAATTATTGAACCTTGTAACAAAGCCAATGGAAACAGGATTTCAGTGTATTACCATGGGTCAATAAAGATGAAATGAAATGAATGTGTACTGCAAAATTGCAGTCATAATTAAATTCAAGGAAATGATGCCCTGAAAAAATACTTCATTGAAGTACCGTAATTAATGTAAAATAAGTTTTAAAAAAGAAAGAACAACCATTATTATCCTTATGATCGTATTCAGTAGTATCATTATCACGATGAGAATCGCTATTATAACAATTACTACGCTTCCTGTCATTATTCTTATTATCAATATCATAATCATCATTATCATCATTATGACTACTACTACTACTACAACTACATCTACTACTAACTGCTACTACCAAAACCACCACCAGCACCACCGCCACCACTACTACTACCTAGTGCTACAATAGAAGAAGAAGAAACAGCCGTTTTCAAAGAGTACCTTTCCAGTACTTACTAAACAAGTAACTGAGCAAACAGTTTACATACATTAATCGCTGGATTCAACTACAATTAGAGACTGCCTTTGCAGTGAAGTGAATACTTCACTGGAGAGTACATTCCAGCCAGTTGCTATTTTACAACGCACCTACATGTATGCTAATCCAACCACATTTACCTCCACAGCATACCAGGAGCTTGTTTTACAACCTGTGTGTGGAGAGGCAATGTAGATAAGATACCTTGAACTAAAGGATTGGGTATCTTTGTCTCAGATTCTGAATAAAAATCCTTGATTTCGCTCATGCTACAATGATGATTATAAACCTTTAGGTCAGTCAGGAACCCCATGACTTTTACAAGCCGATCCCCTCTCTGATTATCATGATATTTATGATTGGAAATCAAAATTTCAAAATTTGTTTTTCCTAACGTTTTTTATAACACTACAGTCTATTGGGGAAAATGTACATAGTAAAACCTGCCACTCAAAGATTTTTGCCTTTTGAGGCACTTCATGATCATTTTGAGGAGCAAATTTTTTAGGGCTTCAATATTACACCATATCACAGACACTGATAACACAAAGGGCCATGCATCTCAGATTTATCATCGTTAAACGATGCCTTTAAGGGCATAGCATGACTATGACCTCCACATCCCCAGACTAACCACTGAACAGAACAGCACTGCAACTCTTCTACACACTGCACACAATCTATGCAGCAATAAATTAACTAATACCTAACTAACTTGAAAGAAAACACACACCATAAATACTGAATACCAATTAAAGGATTTGCACAGTTAACAAAGTACATAGTTCAAAGTATATTCAAACAGTGACAGAATTATAAAGTATATGCAGGAAACTTTTAATTATCTCTGCTCTTAAAGTCTGTTTTAATAAAGCTCTTTCTGCTATCAACTCATTAACTTTTGCAAATTGCACTCCTGAAACATCACCTGAATCGTAGCTAAAGAGGACAAAATAAATGAGTTTGAGCTTCACATCTCTAGTGGTTCTTGAGATATGGCAATAACAAGGCTAATATCTAGGGGTCATTCCATGTCAAATCACCCAAAAAATCTGAAAATCTTAACCCGACCATTTTTGATTTTGATGAAACTTGGTGAACTTGTTGAGTGTGATCTCACAGCACCAAATCCCAAATTTTAGGTCAATCGGGTGAGGGGTTTGGGAGATACGGCCCACCAAATTTTGAGATTTTTTCAAAAATGGGGGTGGCGGGCCTACCTTTGAACCCTTGTATCTCGGGACCTAATGGGTCAATCTTCTCAAAATTTGTATTGTTGGAAAGGGTATTCAATAAGGATTCCAAATCTGCCGCCATTTTGAAGATTCGTACATGTTGGGGTACTTTGACCTCTTGACCTCAGATTTGACCTTGAAATTGACCTTGTGGATCACGGAACTTTGACAACATTTTTCATGAAATGTAATCTCTGACATGTTCACTAAAACATATAAAAGTTTCAGAGATATAATATTTTTTGTTTTGGAGCAATAAGGATTGAAAGTATCCATGCTCACAGATATTCACAACAAGCCCTATTATAATGTATACAATACATGCAATATGCACAGTACAACATACATCTTCCACATGCTTTTTTGTTTTAGTCATATCCATCCTAAATGTCAGCAGTACTTGAATAGAAATAAAATGACAAGTTCATATAGGCCTAAAGGGTTAACAGGATGTATGGCTTTAGACCTCCGAGTCAGTTCTAGGAAAATTCCCCCCCCCCGGAAAACTACCCTCTAAGGACAATTACCCCAGAGGACAATTACCCCCCCCCCCCTATTTGTTAAAGGGGAAGTCCATCCTGATAATAAAGTGGTTTTAATCAAAGCAGATTTTTTTTTGGGGGGGGGTATAATATTCTTGAGGGGTAATTTTCCCGGGGGGGGGGGGGGGAGGTAATTGTCCTAGGGGAAATTGTCCGGGGGTTAATTGTCCTTGGGGGGGGGGGACAGATTGTCCTAGGAGGTAATTTTCTGGGGGGTAATAATCCTCTGGGTGTGATAGTCCTTGGGGGGTAATTGTCCTCGGGGGGGGGGGGGAGGGACATTTCCTGAGGGTTAATTTTCCAGGGGGGTAATTATCCTAGAACCGACTCAGAGGCCTAAAGCCATACATCCTGTTAACCCTTTAGGCCTACATGAACTTGTCATTTTATTTCTATTCAAGTACTACTGACATTTAGGATGGATATGCCTAAAACAAAAAAGCATGTGGAAGATGTATGTTGTACTACATGCATATTGCATGTATTGTATACATTATAATAGGGCTTATTGTGAATATCTGTGAGCATGGATACTTTCAATCCTTATTGCTCCAAAACAAAAAATATTATATCTCTGAAACTTTTATATGTTTTAGTGAACATGTCAGAGATTACATTTCATGAAAAATGTTGTCAAAGTTCCGTGATCCACAAGGTCAATTTCAAGGTCAAATCTGAGGTCAAGAGGTCAAAGTACCCCAACATGTACGAATCTTCAAAATGGCGGCAGATTTGGAATCCTTATTGAATTCCCTTTCCAACAATACAAATTTTGTGAAGATTGACCCATTAGGTCCCGAGATACAAGGGTTCAAAGGTAGGCCCGCCACCCCCATTTTTGAAAAAATCTCAAAATTTGGTGGGCCGTATCTCCCAAACCCCTCACCCGATTGACCTAAAATTTGGGATTAGGTGCTGTGAGATCACACTCAACAAGTACACTAAGTTTCATCAAAATCAAAAATGGTCGGGTTAAAACCATTGGGTGATTTGACATGGAATGACCCCTAGAATTTCAGAAATTGACCTGTGACCTTTGACCTATTAACCTAAACTCTAATCAGATCATCTTTCTATGGTGATACATTTTACAAACAAGTTTGAGCCTTATATCTCTGGTGTTTCTTGAGGTATCGCGATTTAACGAGAAAGCAGGATGGACAAAGGGACGGACGGACGGACGGACAACCCTAAAACCACTTTTGGTGGGCGGAGGCATAAAATCTCAATAACTACCGGTACATAAATATTAGCATTTTCAGAAATGTTGTTACAGGGGCAGCTGTTATGAAGCAGGTATTGCAATACCACTACCCAACACCTGCCAGCCAATGATTTCCACATACAGACATTATTAATAAATCATTCAAGTAATTTGACTGATACATGAAAACTTGGAGCATAGCCTTAGGTAACCTGGCCAGACTTGCTGATGTGTATACTTCAATGCATCTGCATCTATCTTAAATGTCCCAAACCATTATGAATTGATAGATCCATTGCCCCAATAACTTTTGAATCAAAATACAAGGACTTTCCAAATCAGCTTGCTACCTCAATACTTGGCTCTTTTTTCTGTTTGTTTGTTGTGATTATTACTTCATTTATCATTTAAATAAATATTTTTCCTGATTAATCATCATTTTAACCATTCAGGGCATTGTGTTGAGAATCAAGTGTGAAAAATCACAGAATTCTGTCATTTTATTATCATGAATACTGCAACCTGGAGATCCAAGTAAAGAATAAATAACAAATAAATAAATAAACAACAGTTGAGTCAGCACTCTCATTCTCAGATATATATGATTAATAACCAGAAAGAACCTTGACTGTCTCTTTGGTGGTTTCCTTCATATTCTTACACAGGCTCAACATGTATACAAATCTGACTGAAGATTCAAGATACCTCTCTTCATTTTTTCTACTTCTACTTCTAAATCACACATAGCTGCATTACCATCCTGGCTGTGTATTAAAAGCTGTGCTATTGATTCTCAACATTTCAAACATCACTGTACAAAACTCAACTGATTTCACTAAAAAATTGGTACTTTAGTGACAATTGATGACACCTAAATAGCAGTAAAATACAATTTGTTCAACTTACTGATATTAAAAAGAATTATTTGAAAATTCAATATGTAGGTCCTATTGACTTTTGTGTGCAGTCTATGCAATAGTGTGTGGTGTGCATACTTGTGTGTAATACCTGCCTATCAGCAAGTAGGCCCTATGCATTGCTAGAGGTCTGGAACCCTCACACAAACAAGCATATATCCCAAATCGAGGTAGTACAAAGGCGAGCAGCAAGATTCGCCCTCCAGAGATATCGTCGTATGGCCAGTGTCTCGGCCTTGATTCAACATCTGAAATGGGAGAGCCTGGAGAGGAGAAGAAATGCTGCAAGCCTCCACCTCATGTACAAGATCCAACACAACACGGTAGCCATCAATGCACACCATTACACAGCACCCATGATTGCCAGCAACACACAACAGTATCACCCAAAGAAGTTGCTGGCTATCCCATCCCGCACCCAACTCTACCGAAATCATTTTTCCCTCGGACAGTTACTGCATGGAATGCACTTTCGAAGATCACCCTTGACGCTACTTCACTGGAGGGCTTCAAGGGAGCGCTTGCACCCAGCATCTAGACTAACAACTAGATTTTTACTTGCACAACCTTTCAAATGCACCAACAGGCATGCACTGCAAATGAGCACCTAAGTTGATTCCTCAGCACTACATCCTGACTTATGGATCCTGCTGAGTATCGTCGTAGAAGTAGAACTAGAAGTAGAAGAAGTACGCATTTTAGCATTGCTGGAGTGGATATAATTATAAACCTGTAAACTCAGATTTGTTTGGGAGCAAATTGAATGGCTAAAATGTAATAGAATGCAATTGGATGATGGAAAGCCTGCATGTTTATAGTCACTTTTAATTTTAAGGCGTTTAGTGTATCACTCACAAGGAAGACAAATATCACTCATGATATCTGCATCTGTGTGTGGAAGAATCCACTCCAGCAAAGCATAGAGAGTCGATGCGTATTGACCTCTAGCACTGCATGCTTGCTGTTAGGCAGGTATTATTAGACCTATACACAAATACACACACCACACAACATTGCATAGACTGTACACAATCATGTCGGTGCAGCTGTAAGCAAAGTTTGACACTAGACTTTCTAGACTTCTACACTTTGAATTTTTCAATTATTCTTTTTAACATCTGTAAGTTGAAAAAAATGTATTTTACTGCTATTCAGGAGTCATCAATTGTCACTAAAGTACCGATTTTGAGTGAAATCAGTTGAGTTTTGCACAGTGGTATTTGAAATGTTGAGAATCAAAAGCAAAGCTTTTACTACACAGCCAGGATAGTGATGGTCCTATGTGTGGAAGAATCTGGATGAAGATTTACATTTTTAACCACTAAAAATTTTGAGTACATGGGACCAAGCATTACAATTCATATAATTTTCCATACACATTACAAGCAATAATAACCATACAATTACACATAAGATATATTAAATTCAAAGTATACGATATATTTGAACAGAATATAATATACATTATCTTGTTTTTCAACACGCTTACCAGTAAACGATTGAGATGGGGCTGGCTACCGGCTCCTCACATACAGTCAGGTTACACATGCATTACTAGCACTGCAAGCGAATTATTGCGGTGCTTTGCGCTGCGCTGGTACGGCCGGTGTGACGGCAGATCTTGTTACCTTGGCGGATCGTGTTCTCGGAACAAAATCTGCCTAGCAGATATCGTGATCAGCAGCGGATATCGTACCCGCTACAACCAAATCTGCCGTTAGTGAACACGGCGGATAATGTGCATTGGCGGATTTTGTTCCTATATAGCTACAGGCGCCTGTGGCGAACCTGGCATACCGCGTCAGGGGGGGGGGGGGGGGGGTTTGGGGGGGGGAGGGTGTTTTTTTTTTTTTGGGGGGGGAGGGTTTTCCCCCCTCCCACGGTATTTTGATGTTTGCGATCGCGCGATTTCATGCATACCCGTACCTTACTTATGTTTTGTTGATTTGAAAAGTCTTCATAATTCGAAAAAGATTGTTTTATTGGGAGGGGGGGGGGTTGGGTTAGGGGTGTGACACCCAAATGTGCTGCCAACTTTTAAGGGTGCGACGTCATCCAAATTTGCCGATTAACAAATGCATAGCATCTACCACCGTCCTTCCCTATCCTAAATGTTAATTATTCCATGGTTTAATTAGGCTCTTATCAAATTAAAAAACCTTTTGAAGTAATCATTACCCCCTATAATATTGAAACATGCAACTAATTTGTTTCTACATCGTGATCGACCTGAAAACAAATACAAAAAAGTAATTAGCCCCCTTTTTGTATCTGAATCCACATATCAGTGATAAAAAATAATCATGCGAGCGCGAGACATTACGAACTGAGTTTTCTGAAGCCCTTCAAAATTTCTGTCGGCAAATGCGTCACTCTTTTCCTCTTTCCTTCCCTACTTCTTTCATTTTTTTCTCTCTCTCTCTCTCTCTCTCTCTCTCTCTCTCTCCTTTTTTCTTTCTCTTTTTCTTTCCTTTCTTTCCCTTTTTTCTTCTTTTCTTTCTTTTTCTTTTTCTTTCCTTTCGTTTCCCTTTTCTCTTTTCTTCTTTTCTTTCTTTTTCTTTTTCCTTCCTTTCTTTTCCCTTTTCTCTTTTCTTCTTTTCTTTCTCTTTCTTTTTCGTCGGGGGGGGGGGGCAATCCGGCCCCTTCCCCCCCCCCATAGGTACGCTAGTGGCTACAGGACATGGTCTGATAATTCTATCGTGAATAACATGGCGGATTGCTAGACTTAAATTGTCTGATTTGTTCGTATTGGACATCGAATCTGTAGGCTATTCCGAAAAGCATCCCCCCTTTATTGCATTGACGCCCACAGGCGACAAAGCCTTGTTGTCTCTCTTTCTTCTTGTCCATTCTTCTTGTCCATCGTTCTAATTTTATGTTAAAACCAGCATAATTGACATTTTGGCATTTTTGTTTTATTTATGCCCGAGTGGGTCTAATGGCCTCTAGAGGCCTATACATAAGACCTCCTCCCCAACTGCTGTTTTAACAAAAATAAATCATAATTTAATTACGTATTTATTTCATTTCATTAAACATTTTTCCTGTGATCCAGTCTCTGTGCTTTTTCATTTTCTTTCTTTTCATTTATAACTAAAATGAAGGCAGATATGGGAAGGGTCATGATTGGTCAGAGCAAATTGACGTGTTTGTTTGGAATCTTTCAAACTTTTGTATTACTGCATTTGTTAGCCAAGAAAACCTTTTAGAATAAAACAACCTGACTCCCATAGTAGCGTTTTAAACATTGGTAAGCCCCCCCCCCCCCCCAAAAAAAAAAAAAAAAACAGATTCCTTTGATTTTATATGATAAATTGCAAGAAATAGAAATTATCAACGGCTTCGATCATTTATTTAAAAATAGATTTATAAGCTAATAAAACAATATAGACCTAATAAACTTAAATTTGTTTTACCCCTATTTTCAAACTATTCTCGAATCCTTACAGAGTATAATTCAGGTTATTTTGCCACCTTTAGAAGTTGTCCGCATCCAATAGACGAAAAGGATTATATTGTATTTCTTTATCAATTTAAAATTTGCCATTACTGTGCATCCCTTACAGATTTATAACATTTTTTTTTATTCGGTTGTACTGATTACGAAACTTGAATTGTGGGGCCGGGGGGGGGGGGGGTGATCGAGGCTCTTTGCATCATCCCATATCCTCCCTTCATTTTTTTGGGGGGGGGGAGTGAACTTTAAGGTCACTCTACATGATAGAAAAACAGATTTTAAATATCATAAACTATTTTCTTAATTGTAATGGGTTTCATCAGTATAGTTATTGTTCAATACTGTAAAGACAGTGTAGGACACGGGCGAGCTGATGTGGATAGCGAATTTTTGGAATCATTGGAATTTTTATTTCAAAATAATTATAGCGCAAATTCCCTCACAGTCATCGTCCTTTCATTAAAACTAACGGTGTAGCGTTTTGGGAAAATAAACCTTGAAATTCTGGTACACCTGCCCTCGCTTTCTATCAGCACAAATAGTGAAGATATAGCAATTCTGATACAGAAAGAGAAAAATATTTGCGAGCGAGCGAGCAAGCCAAAATAATGAAGTTTTTTTCACAGAAATGTTTTTTCTTCTTTTTCATCCAGCATAATTCTATTGTCAAGGAGGGGTGTACAAATTGGCGATTATGGAGGAGGATTATTGTTTACTTTCCTTCATAAGACACAAAGTGTAATATACATGTTGGTCGCCTTTCTATCACAATGGATTACCATCTTTATCAGAAAGGAACTTGGATTATGATAATAATCGAGAACATACTTTGTGAGCAAGCGAGTGATCTGGATTTTTTTTTTAAACTTCGTCATAGAACGCTTGTTTTTATATCCAGAGATATTTTTTATTCATATATAGATTGACTTTTTGAAATAGTGATAACAAATATCATCATTGTCTGGAATATACTGTTACAATGAAGATCCTGGTGATAAATACAATGAAAATAAATAGTGCTTGAATGAAATAAGTATAACTAGAGATGATATATTCCTTTCCCTTAACTAAGATATTACCTTTAAATACGGTGTTAAACCTAGTGTTGGTGCTTAACTTCCCGTACAACACCTCTTAACTAAAACTTGAAGTCACACATTCTTTCACTACACAAGTCCACAACAAACGGGTGCAAACACACTTAAACACATGCCTGTTGTGGAAGGTTATTAATACTACTCGATCAATGGTCGAAGGGGTCCTCCAAGCAATTTTACACAACAATGGAGAAATAGGTTGCTTTAAGATAGGCACTTTGTTTGGCCCTCACTCCATCCATAAAAAGCAAAGAAAACACTACGCTTAGGTGGCTTAATTCCTCTTTTAAGAGAAAACTCTTAATAAGAGCGGCCTCTTGCTCGAACTCGTACTCGCACTCAGCATCCATGGTGGTATACAGTATAGTACTACGGTACACATGCAATTGCAATCGCACGCAGCCTAGCCAGCATGCATGCATGCAGCAAGCGGAGACCGTATACCACTCATAAAACGATACCTTCAGAATGGAACGATAGCTGCAAAACGGAACACTATCTGCCAGCCACTCTGCGTGGTGGGTTACAATATCTGCCGGCAGATTTTGTGACGGGAACAATATCTGCCGGCGGATTTTGTTCCGCGAACACGATCCGCCAGTCACACTAAACGCCGTCACACCGGTGCTGCAGCGAGATGGCGCTGAGCTAGCTAGCTAACACTGGTATTAAAGAGAACACAAGTGGTGCATTTAGGCCTTTTTTTTAATGGTATACTGATCTATTCAAAGATTCATCGAATAGTACTAATGATAAATTATATAAAATTATCAAAATATTGAATGATGGTTTACGAGCTGGCCTATCTGCCTCGCAGCCCGATGTCGGACCAGAGATCCAGCTGGGAACCACGCCCACTTCTTTATCTTGCTTCCCCTTGCTTCCCCTTGCTCCCTCCTCCCCTCGTTTATTTTTTCAAGAATTTCGTGTGAGGCATTTGTCATTTATGCTACCAGCTGTATCTTTAGGGGATATGAACGCGTATAATGGACAATGATATAATTATGTAAAGAAACACAAACTACTTGTTAAAATGTAATAAGATTCGAGTTTTTTGAAAAATTATTGAAAACTTATTCTATAATTACTTTCATGAGCAAATAGATATTAATAAAGGCCTAGATTATTATATTGAAGAATAAGAAAACTTTGTGATAAACTTGATGTTAAAGGAAAGACCAGTTTTGGAAACACCCCCCCCCCCCCCTCTCAACAAATGAAATGGAAGCATACCATTAATGTGAAAGAATATGTTTTGACTAATGCGTGATGATTATTATATATATCCGGACTGGATAGATATAGGGTAGTTCCATATACAATGTGTACAGTGCTTGTAACTTTACCAAGAATGGGCCAAATTTCTTATCATTTTGATGATTCCAGAACCTTGCAGTACACACCAATACTTATATGCTAGATTATCAACCTTTTCAGATGGATTCCACAACGTTCCTTTCACAATGCAATCGCATGACCACAAGTGGTCTATACCTTTAACTTTAGGCCAATTCGTAGTATACATATTGTATATCCTAATTCGGTATGATGGTAAAGAGTATAATATATAGTAAAAGTCTGTTTATTAATTTCAAATCGAAACTACGATATCATGTAGCAGGTAAGCACAGTGGCGGATCCAGGGGGGGGGGGGGGGGGGGGGCCCGCCCCCCCCCCCCCCCCCTCCTGGCAAAAAAAAAAGAAGGAAAAAAAGGGGAAAGATATCAAAGGTATCAAAATATGCTCATCTGACCGTTATTAAATGCCTAAAGCCCTGAGCTTCCGGGGCTCTTCCCCCCAAACCCAACCAATGGCCCTAAGGCGGGCCCCTGGATGGTCATCTGACCGTAATCTATTGCCTAACACCCCTGAGCCTCCGGGGCTCCGCCTCCTGGACCCCACGCCAATTCGTGACCTGTCAGTGTCACAAATAAGGTATCAAATTATGCTCATCTGACTATAATTTAATGTAAAAAAAACCCTGAGCTTCTGGGGGTTCCGCCCCCTGGACCGAACACCAAATTGTGTCCTGCCAGTGTCACAAATAAGGTATTAAAATATGCTCATCTGACCCTTATTTTATTGCCCAAAACCCCTGAGCTTTCGGGGTCTCCGCACCCTGGACCCAACACCAATTTGTGTCCTACCAGTGTCACAAATAAGGTATAAAAATAAGCTCATCTGACTGTTATTTATTTCCCCAAACCCCTGAGCTTCCGGGGCTCCGCCTCCTGGACCCCACGCCAATTCGTGACCTGTCAGTGTCACAAATAAGGTATCAAATTATGCTCATCTGACTATAATTTAATGTAAAAAAAACCCTGAGCTTCTGGGGGTTCCGCCCCCTGGACCGAACACCAAATTGTGTCCTGCCAGTGTCACAAATAAGGTATTAAAATATGCTCATCTGACCCTTATTTTATTGCCCCAAACCCCTGAGCTTTCGGGGTCTCCGCACCCTGGACCCAACACCAATTTGTGTCCTACCAGTGTCACAAATAAGGTATAAAAATAAGCTCATCTGACTGTTATTTATTTCCCCAAACCCCTGAGCTTCCGGGGGCTCCGCCCCCTGGACCCCACGCCAATTCGTGACCTGCCAGTGTCACAAATAAGGTATAAAATTATGCTCATTTGACAATAATTTGATGTATAAAACCCCTGAGCTTCTGAGGGCCCCGCCCTTGGAAAAAACGTGTAAAAACACGTTAATTTTACCTTTTCTTTTGGAGATAGCCCCCCCCCCCTGGCGCTTAACGGGGAGAAGGTGCGATTTTTCAAATTTTCGAGGGGCTAAATTTTTGTATTAGTGCTCACTACCCCCCCCCCCCCCCCCCCCCCCACTGAGCGAAATATTGGCCGGCACGATTTTCAAATTTCAGCACACTCAATTGATTTCAAATTTGGGCCCCCACCCTTAATAAATCCTGGACCCGCGCCTGTGTTGAGGAGTCCACAATGATTTGCTTTGACATTTTTAAAAGACGGCAACTTATTCCATCATCCCCGGTTGCTTTATCATCACTCATGTTTTCAATTTCTTTTAAAACAAATGCGCTCGTGACTTGCTGTAGCTCAAATTTGCCTTCTGTATTAATAACCTCAGTGTCAGCTAAAATTATTTCATAATATTTTGGGATACCACTTGTTATATTTTGAGCACATGTAACAAAATATTCATTAAAAATTGGGCAATACCTTTATCATCTGTAATTTTAGCCCCATTCACTTCAATGCTGCAGGGTAAGACCTGATTAGATTTAGGAATAATTATGTTTGACACTCTGCCACATTTTTTTGCTTTTTCCTTTACTGTCATCTATCTGAGCACTGTGATAATTTCTTTTTTCTTTTCTCAAAAGATGATTTACCTTGTTCTTTAGTTCTTTGTACCTTCTCCATCTTTCTTGGAAAAAGTGTTTCCAGGAACCAATCAATAAACATCTTACCCCAGAAAAGAGTCCTTAGACATACTAAGAAATTACCTCAACTACGTTGCCAAACAAACAGAGTGAAAAACAGCCTCATACCATCACTTATACGCATCTACAATTCTACTTAACAAGAATTTTTTATTTATTTTGTAATAATACCAATATTATAGTTGTGATTTAATCCCATATTAAAGTGCAATACTTGAAGCCAAACTATGGTTACAATTACTGATACACACAATGTATGAAATCAAGTTTTTAAGCAGATTTTTAAAAATACTTATACATGCACATATACCAATTTTATATTTATACTGGTGTCTAATCTTTGTACCTGTATAATAGAATCACTACATTTGCTGTACCAAAGTTAAAAATCTGTGTTAACCATTTATTTTCAATTGTTTAAATGACTGAAATAATCTTCCATGGCCAATGTCACAGTTGTCTCTTCTTCCTCTACCACTTCTACTTTCCCATCTCCTCTCTTCATCTCACCCTTGTCCTTCCTGCTCAATCCTCTTTTCCCTCTTTCTCCTTCTGCTTTTGCTTCTTCTTATTGTTCTCCTTTTTTATAGTCTGGTTGAAACATTATTACCTGTTACTTAGAGTAGCTATTACCTAGAGTAAATTTTTAATTCGTACAATTTTTCATATACTAAGTATTTATTTTCTACATAACTTCGCCTCTTTCATTAGTAGTTTGATAATGTGTAATGCTTGAATTTTGATATCGATACATTATGATAGTGTTATTATTCGCAATACCCGCTGTCTATCATCTTACTATCCCCACTTGAATCTTCTTCTTTTTCCTCCTTCTCTTCTACTTTTCTCTTCTTCTCCCTCTTCTTAATCTTACCATCCTCTTTTCTTTGCTTTCTTTACTCTACAACACCATCATGTTCTTCTTCACTTTTCTTTATCTCCTTTTTATATAAAAATGAGTTAGGGAGATCAAATAATAAAAAGAAATAAGAATTTTAAAGTTAAAGATTATTTTTAACAATTACTCATTCAAGTTCAGTTCATTAATTTGATAGCATTTAATATGAATATATATTGTATTTTACATTTGTAAAACATTGCCCAATTCGGCCTTGTAGGCCGCGATGCATTGTTCTTTTATTCTCAATAAAACCATTATTAATTCAATTCCATGATGCATCGTCAACTCTCTTCAACGCCACATCGTGGGCATGATCTCCTTCGCGCATCGTTTCAATAATCTCCTCATTAGTCCAGGTGCACGCATTATTTCGAATTCTTTTCTCACAGAGCGACAACGCCATGAATAATCTAAGCCACGTCTCCCATGCTCTGTCAATATCATTACAATTTATGCATGATCTCCGTGGAATTCTTTGTAGATCTAATAAAAAGTCATTCACAACGAGGTTTTTAAATGAACGAAATTTAGTAGATTTGCCCGTAGCGGATTTTTGGTTGTTATTGAAACCTCTCACAGTATAAATTAGGTAATGGTCACCAATGCTAGTCTTAAAGACGCCAGTCTCAGAGTACAACTCTGGATCAGTGACAAAAACCAAGTCAATAATTGAGCATGTATTTTGAGTGATACGAGTAGGCAGGTTAACCAATTGCTTAAGACCATATAACTCGAATAGGAAGTGTAATTTATCTACATTTGTATCTCTGTTAACACTCATGAAGTTACAGTTAAAGTCTCCAAAAATAGCACAGCTGATGTTTTCAGACATTGATTTTGCAAGGCATTATATCAAGCTTCTCAAAATAGTCTGATGTCGAATTCGAATTTGGGGGGTTGCAACCCCCCCCAAAAAAAAAAAATCCGGGGACCATTTTTTAAAATCTTATCTTTTTTTTTAAACTTGTAATTTTATTTTATTCTATTTCTATGTATTTATTTCATTTATTATTATTATTATTATTATTATTATTATTATTATTATTATTATTATTATTATTATTATTATTATTATTATTATTATTATTATTATTTCTTTTTTGGGGGAGGGGGGGGGGGTTGGGCGAACAAATGTCACAGAGTCCCTTTCCCCCCCCCCCCCCATCAGCTTTTTTGAGGACACGGGCCACCGCCGAAGTGAGAAAAAAAAAGAAAGAAAAAAGAACGCACGCTGGAGAGAAACCCTTTCAAGTGCAAATATTGTGAGAAGATTTTCAACTCATCTGGTAACTTAACCAAACACATGATAACTCTGGATATAACTGTGTATTTAACTGTTACTTGATTTAAAAAGACGTTATCATGCACTGCTTTTTATGGTCTCCATTGTGTTAATAGATGCCAGGAAAACATCACTTACGGGGTTCAAATAAACACCCTCCAAAAAAATCGGCTCGCCGCTTTGCGGCTCGTGGACGATGCTCCGCATCGTCATTATTTTGGTCAACCCCCCCCCCCCTTAGCAAAAAGCTAGATCCGCCCCTGCAACGGCATCGGCATAGGACATTTGACGTTGAGTTGGAGCTCTATTCTGACCTGTTGTTGAGTATTGATTACATTGCGTGATTGATTTTTTGTTGTTATCATTTAAAAATCTACTACCTTAATCATTTTCAACACAGTATTCCTCACAAAATCTGCCTTGATTATTTAACTTTGAAAGAGCATGCTGATCAAAGTAGAAACAAAAATGACTGGCATGAAGTTCACTTCCAACACAATTATCCATTTTCTCGAGGTTCAGCCACTTCTCTCGTAAAGGCCCGGTCCCACTGCACTTACGGATGCAAAGAGGATGTAAAACGTAAAAAAATCTTGCCATCCGTTGGAAAACGCTATGCATCCGTTGTGTACTCATTACATACGTGTTTCATACGCTCTATCCGTCGAGCATCCGTCCACTGTGATTTCATCCGCGCAAAAAGTTTTGAGCTGCACAAAACTTTTAGAACGGATGAACTTCCGCCGTGTACGATGTAAATCCGCGACAAATACGAGCAACAAACGTTCTATGTCCGTTATCATCCGTTAAACGTCCGCTGTATCCTCTCTGCATCCTCTGGGCATCCTCGCAACTCACATCCGCTGCAGCTGAAAACGGAAAGAGGGAGGAAAGATAAGGTACATGGAACGTATATACATCGTTAGTAGCACGGAAATAGAAAGGATGTAAGCGTATGCATCTCGTATATTATAAAGGATTCAAAGCTGTCATCCACTTCCATCCGCTTTCATCCGCTAGGCCTCCGATGAACATCCGTTTAACATCCCCGCTACATACTACCCACGTCCGTTATTTTCCGTTCTGTTTTCGCAAATTTTCGCAAATTTTGTCCATTTCTGGAGCGGATGAAAACGGATGGAGCCATCCCCGAAATTTTGCTCGTCCGCTGTGTCCTTTATGCATACGTTTTGTGTCCGTCGGCCAGTGCCATTAACAACTGTTAACAAAAGACAACACAATCATGTTGATCATTATGACAAACCAGTGGCGGATCCAGGGGGGGGGGGCCGGGGGGCCCGGCCCCCCCCCCCTTGAGAAAAAAATCATGTAAAATCACGTGATTTTTACCTTTTTTGGGGGTTGGGCCCCCCCCCTGGCGCTCAAGGGGGGGGGGGGTGCAAATTGAAATTTTTTTGAGGATCAAAGCAACAAAAAAAAAAAGTTGGGCCCCCTCCCCTAAGAAATCCTGGATCCGCGCCTGTGACAAACATCCCAAAATCTAAGTCTTGACTTTTTTTTTTACTGTGATTCACGAGAGAACATTGGGGCTTTAAACAAAATGGAAACAATACGTATACATTTTTTAAGCGTTTATTCAAACTAGCTAAAAAGCTAGCGCGCGTAAAATATTTAAAACAATTTACAGTCGAAAGCTGAAGTCTATTTCTATAGCGAAAGACTGCCGCTTGTTACATCATTATAATGTGGGCAGGCCCACAAAGTACACAAAGGTACATACAGGCCTTTAATTAGCACACCTGGCAGTCCCTCTATTGGTAAGGATGATGGTTACCCCTCAACATAATCGGAGAGTCCAGATACTGCAGGAGTTTGACCACACTTTGTGAGAAGAGCATTCTACTGTTACTTTTACCAAGAAATAACACGTGTCTGTCTTTTCTCTTCATTTAAAGGTAAGCTTGGTTCATCTCTCATGTTATTATAATCATTATACATTGTTGAGTGTGATTGGATGTTGAATATTAACTAATGCCAGTTAAAAGTTATTGATTATGTGTGTGACTATATGATGTAGAAGGAGTTATAAGAAGTATTAATTGTTGAAGAGTGATGTTGATTGACTGTGATTTTTATGTCAGAAAAGAAGTACATTGGAAGAGTATTATTAATTGAACATTATGTAGTTCCATGGTGGGTTGAACTTTCTGATGCAAAGAATAGTATGTCAAACCATAAACTTTGAATGTTTATGTCTGTAAGGTTCTCATAGAATGAAGTACAGAACTATACATACATATGGTAGTTTATCCTCCATTAAGTATTAGAGCATGTAGATATAAAAGTTTGTCTAGAGTTGATAAAGAACAGGTAAATCTTATACCATCAATGGTACTTTCCAGATTTACAATATATCTTTCAGAACTTACTCTAATTGCAAATTAGGTGAATAGTGTATATACTTTGCAACAGTGCCATTGCGTTAATGTGTATGATCAAGTGTAGATACTAAGTGTTGAAACAAGAGAGTATAATACATGCACTGTATGCCATGTGTACACTCTTAAAACTGAAATGTTAAATCACCATTTAAAAGGGCCGAGGAGTGACAACTCTTTCAAAATGGTAGATTGTTACTTTGAACAGGCTGGATCCAACCTTTATTAGGTTAATGGTTCCACCTTCTGCGTATCTGCACGTATGGAACGTTCGTTCTCAAGTCTGTGCATACAGTTCGAGTGGTGTAGCATGTTATCTCCTAGCCTTTTGACAAGGCCTTAATATTATATTAATATTACAAGGCCTTAATATTAATATTATATATTTTTTCTTTCTTAATATTATATTTAATCTAATTAATAATTCCCAAATTGGTTTAGGACGCAAATACATGTATGGGTACCAAACCTCCTCAGTATTTATCTCACCTGTTAATTCGTTTGACGCCTCCTCTTGCTTTGCTTCAATTACTATGCTAACTATTGTTCTGAATTAGTGTTTATAAAACAACATTCGATCCTCTGTTAAT
Source organism: Strongylocentrotus purpuratus (assembly GCF_000002235.5). NCBI lineage: Eukaryota > Metazoa > Echinodermata > Echinoidea > Camarodonta > Strongylocentrotidae > Strongylocentrotus > Strongylocentrotus purpuratus. The sequence continues at coordinate 6,872,130 of NW_022145614.1, forward strand.
TTGTGCTTAATCATATGTTAAACCTTGTTTATTTACTGTTAAAGTCTACATTTTTGTAAATTCATTAGTAAATGTTAATCTGTATATGTTACACCAGTGAAAATCGAATATCCAGAAATGGACAATAAATACTAAATTGAAATTGACTCTCGGGCTATTTTCCACCCTAATCAGCGGCTAAGATGAATCTAGAGACCCAGGGTGAACGCGCGATCGAGTGGCTGGGCCACTCGCAGCCTTTTCACACACAGCTAAAATTCTATAAACATGACTAGTATAAACGTGTTTCGAACGTGTTTAAACTAATCACGAGCCTTTCACACACAGAAATTTCGGTGCGATCGTTAATTGTTTCGTGATTAACTACTGCTCGTAAAATGCGCAGTAGTGCCATTGCGCATTGAAGGTCATGTCATGTCAATCAAAGCGCACGCTCCATCCAGTTTAAACACGTTTAAACAAGAATTTCCTTTCACACACAAAATGTCAAGCTCTCTAGATACGAACTTCGTATCTGCAGCCTGCTTTTAGGGGCGTATGGATCGCGACTTCGTATCTATCCCAACATCGTATAAACGATGTTCACACTGGGAAATTTTGTCTATAAACATGTTTAAAATTTTACGATGATTCTAATCATCACTAGATACGATGAATTTTAGCTGTGTGTGAAAAGGCTGTCGCTCTGTCGTTCACTCGGGTTTTCGCGATTAGTCTCTTTTTAGTCGCTCGGCGTCTATCAGACATGTGGCCTTGTCTAAAGGCTAGTTATCTCCCGGCAGCGATATTTTCTATTTACATATAAATGAAATATGATTTGGCGTTGTTTGATTATCAATGGTTACATATGCACCTGAGCAAACGGCTGCCATTGGTATTGTATATGCCAAGTGAGTCCAGATTTAATAAAGAGTGTAACAAGAATTCATCAGATTGAATGATTAAAGGCAGGCGAGAACGCAGGGGGGGGGGGAGGGGTTAACCCCCCTTCAACTTTTTTAATGTGTGTGTTTTGGAGGAAGCCCCCCCCCTGCTTTTTTTTAAATTAAAAAAACAAATTGTGGTAATGGGTCACCCAAAAAGCCGACCTTACCCCCCCCCCCCCCCCCCCCCCCAACGAAACGAAATATCAATCGGCCAAATATTCAAATTTTTGGGACCAAAAAAAAAAAAAAAAAATATGTCCTCTTATCCCCCCCCCCCGCTTATTCAGTCGTAGCGAAATTTTCGGCGTGGTTTTTAAATTTTAACCCCCCCCCCCCGAAAAAAATCCTGCGTACGCGCCTGATTAAAGGTAGTGTATCCCTTTTGCAGCCAACATCAAATTTTCTAGAACTTTGGAGGAATTATGAATATGTCACGTGTGTCCTATCTGTAAAATTTAAACGTTAGCAATTTTTCTAGTATCCAAATTATGCAAGGAAACTCGTTTATTTTCTAGACTTCATTGTCAGGCACTATTGACTAATTGACTTACTTTTGTTTTCTTTGGTAATAACAAACATATAAAGAGCTGTAACTTGTACATGAGCATTTGTCTACATCAATAACCCACTTCTTGTAATGGCCAAAAATTAAACTGATTGAATCTTTGCGCAGCACAAAACGTACGTATGGCAAGCCGTTTTATCATTTAAACATATTTCTTGATATCAAGAAATGATTTTACGTTGTGAACCAATGGTAATTTTTGATATCAAGAATTCAGTTCTTGATATCACGAATTGCTATAGTGGACGATTCGAACCAGGGGCGTAAATCCGTACCGAGGAGTGGGGGGATGATCGGCGAAAGCCATCACATACTAGCACGAGCACACCCACACTAATTTACGCAAGCGCGCGCGATCGCGCACGCACACACAAACACACACACACGCACACACACACACACGCATTCTCACATCAGGGCCTTTGTGGGGCACCTGATTGTGGGGTATTTCTGTGCGTTCCAGATATACCTTGTGGTCCCCTACTAGTGGGGTATGTACAACCTGGCGATAACAACCCGGCGGTGTGCTTACGATGTTACCATAAAAAAGTGTGCAAGTTTTAGCACACGCTCACAAAAAGTCATTTATGGGGTACCACTTCTAATGCCCCGCAGGGCATAGGACACCGAATATACAGTCATTTGAAAGACTTTACTCTGTGGGGTCCTGAAAAAATACCCCACAAAGTAAAAATGCCTCACAAGGGGTATGTGAAGCGCACATAAAACCCCACAAGAATGCTGAGGTGAGAGCACGCACACGCACACACACACAAACGAACAAACAACAAACACATGTACATACATTTATACATGCATACACGCACATGCCAAATTTGACAACCATAAAGTAAAAGAATTGGACATATTTCGAAATACTGACAGCTGCAAACTGTAGTGTTTTATTATAATGAACTCCGAAATAAGACGACACGCTTTCAAGTAGTAACATAAAGATTGAGTATTTCGTCAGGAAGATGCGAACTCTTTATTTTGAGTCCCATCACTTAGAAACTGATGTATAATGGTCAGGGGCGTCGCTAGACCTTTTTTAGTGGGGGGGGGGGGGAGGAGGGGGGGTGTAGAGGCCAACGATTACCGACAAAACTAGCCCCAATTACCGACAAAATTAAATGTCCCAATATTTACAAATTTAACCCTAAATACCCGGGGCCGAAGGCTAAATTGTTTTTCCTACGGACTATCTATAGTGCTTGCGTATGCGCAAATGGTCATTTTCCTCGACGACATACATATACAAATTATTTCGTACTTAATCAGCATCATAGCTATATATTTTAATGCAGGCGCGGAGCTAGGATCTCATTTTAGGGAAAGGCGGTATAGTGAGCAGGCGAATCAGGGGGGTGTGGGTGATAGGCCTACCGCGCAAAGCGCGGAAGCTTAGACGTTTCCTTAAATTATTAGGAAAAGAAGACGATCTATTGTACCGTTCTCGACTGTTAACCTTTGTCTCAATGAATTCCCCCCACCCCTCCCGCGCGAAGCGCGAAAGCTTTGGCGTTTCATTAAATTATTATAAAAAGAATACGATTGCCGTTCTCGACTGTTAATCCGTGTCTGAATTCAGTTCCCCCCGGCCCCCCCCCCCCCCTCCCGCGCGGAAGTTTTGGCATTTTATTAAATTATTAGAGAAAGTAGACAATTCGTTGAACGTGCTCGACTCTAAATCCTTGTATGAAATCAGTTTCTTCCTCTTTCTCCCGCGCGAAGCGCGGAAGCTTTGACATTTCATTAAATTATTAGACAAAGCAGACGATTCGTTGTACCGTTTTCGACTCTTAATAAGCGCTATTTATCTGAATTCAGTTTCCCCCTCTCGCGCGAAGCGCGGAAGCCTTGACGTTTCCTTAAATTATTAGAGAAAGCAGACGATTGGGTGTACTGTTCTCGACTCTTAATTCTCGTCTGAATTCAGTTTCCCCTTCCCGCGTGAAAAGCTTAGACGTTTGATTTAATTATTATAGAAAGAAGACGATTCGTTGCACCGTTTTCAACTCTTAATAAGCCCTATTTATCTGAATTCAGTTTCCCCCTCTCGCGCGAAGCGCGGAAGCTTTGACGTTTCCTTAAATTATTAGAGAAAGCAGACGATTCGATGTACCGTTTTCGACTCTTAATAAGCGCTATTTATCTTAATTTAGTTCCCCCCTCTCGCGTGAAGCGCGGAAGCCTTGACGTTTCTTTAAATTATTAGAGGAAGCAGACGATTGGGTGTACTGTTCCCGACTCTTAATCCTTCTCTGAATTCAGTTTCCCCCTTCCCGCGCGAAGCGCGAAAAGCTTAGCCGTTTGATTTAATTATTATAGAAAGAAGACGATTCCTTGCCCCGTTTTCGACTCTTATTAAGCCCTATTTATCTGAATTTAATTCAATAAATTCAATATAAACAACAAATGAATTCATTCATAGATCTACACAAACATCACATGCATTGCAGCCCTTAAATATCATCCCCTCGTCCCTTTTTTCCTTCTTCTTCTTCTTCAATTTTTTCACTTTTTTTTGTAATATCAGGGGGGGGGATGTATGTACAGGCCATCCCTCCTACTTCAAGCCAGGGGGGATGCAGCCCCCCCCCATCCCCCCCGGGATTTACGCCCCTGATTCGAACTCAAAAGTATTGCACGAATTCATCCTGAGCGCGCCTTTTTAACATTTATTCCTGTTCTGATTTCGAACGCAAAAGTTGAGCAAGAAATCATTACGAGATGTGTTGCGAACGCAAAAGTTGAGCAGGAATTCAGGCGGTGCGGTGTCGAAAATAAATACAAGGAGCACTTTTCAGAGATGGGAAGGGGCACTTCTTGTACATGAAAAGGAGCACTCACTTGAGATGAATAAGGAAACTTTTGAGAATTAAAAAGGGCACTTATTACTAAAAGAAAATGGGCACTTGTCGAAGAAAAGCGAGCATCTATGAAATTTTAATACAGGCATCTATCAGAGGTGTCAGAAGTGGCATTTATGAGAAGGTGTAGTGGCTCTTATTTAAAAAAGGAAAGGGGCACTTATCAGTGGTGAACACTGGCATTTATTACAAAAGGAAAGGACATTTCTTAAGGTAAAATGAGCACCTCTCAAAATTGAATAGGGGCAATTATCTAAGATGAAGGGGGCACGGTAAGAGGCACTTATAAGAGGACAACAGTACTACATGTATTGTATGTATTGTATTTATTAAACATCATTGATGTACATCAATATTCTGTTTATAGACATAGTTATAATCACTTTACAATGTAATGCAACAATCGATATATAAAACATAATATAAAACATTTACAACACCTTTCTAAATAAACAATAAGTCATGCAATACGAAATATGTAAATGAGAACTAAAACAAAAGCATAAGATTGTACACGACTACTTAATATAACATATAGTATCTAAAAATTACCCCTCATTGCAATTATGTTTTTGGTGAACAAAGAAAAACTATCTATTACAACTTCATTATCTAATCTCATTATAAATATGAATTTTTCTTGACTATCCAAATTACAAAAATTTTCTTCCAGATTACTAATTGATTACATGTATATATTAGAAATCAAAAGGGGCACTTATCTGAAGTAAAAGGGGGCACTTTTCCTATGTAAAAGGGGGCACTTGAGGGGTACCTGAGAATTGGGGGGGGGGGCACTGTGCCGCCCCGGGCTCTGCCGCCTCTGTGTTTAAGGCATTTAATGACGGTCAGACTAGCATATTTTGAACTCTTATTTGTGACACTGGAAGGACATAAATCATGGTCTGAAGCAGTGGCGTACGCAGGATTTTTTCATGGGTGGTGTTTTAAAATTTGGAAATCGCGCCGAAAATTTCGCAACGACTCAGCCAGCCGCTGAATAAGCGGGGGGGGGGAGCACTTTTTTTTTGGTCCCAAAAATTTCGCAACGACTCAACTAGCCACTGAATAAGCGGGGGGGGGGGGGGGGTAAGAGCACTTTTTTGGGGGGGGGGTCCCAAAATTTTGGCAATGACTCAGACAACCGCTGAAATGGGGGGGGGGGGGGGGGGGAGGAACAACCTGAAGCAATATTTTATTTAAATGAGACACTTGTTAAAGATTAGAAAATTTAACCCTTACCCTTTTTTTTCCATGAGTACATTTTATAGGTGAAAAATTAATTTCTGTTTAATATATAATACAAGCGCAATACCGGCGTATCATTTCTTCCTCTCACATAGACCCTTTTTTTAAAGTTTGTTTCTTAGAGCAAGATATATAGACAGAGTCGCGCCAAGTTGCGTTTTTGCGTCCCGGACTCACCAAAACGCACACATTTTGCAAAATCGGTGAGTAATTGCGTCCAGTAGGACGCAACAGAAAATCCCAGGTTGGTTTTTGGAAGCTGGAGAAGAATCGTCTTCGCATCGTATAGTGATTTTTATTTTTTCAATGATTTACACATCTATCCAATCTGTCCATATAGTGTAACAGTAACGACCCATCTTTGACACTAATAATTGGCCCATACCAACAATATCTTTAAACAATTAAGGGTTTTGACTGTATATGAATTAGGTAGGTTACAACTGGGAGAATTTATGTACAGGTCTGAAAAGGGACTATTACCAAACTCACTTCAAAACTGGTTTAGATGCAACAGTGATGTACATTGTTATAACACCTGAAACTCCAAAAATTTGCATAGCATTTATTACAGAACTGCTACTGGCCAAAGAAGTGTTAAGTACCAGGGTTACCTTACATGGTCTGCTTTAGATGACAGTCTCAAACAATCCGCCTCATTACGACAATTTAAGTTGAAATATAAAAAATACCTTTGCAATTCTAAATAGTCATATCAATCTAAAAAATAATAATTATTATGTTTCAAATCGCAATTATGTTTTCATCGGGTCAATTTAATATAATTATAAAACCAGACATTTGAAGGGAGAGTCCACCCTGAGGATGGGTTTACTCCGCCTTTACGTGGCCACTTACATTCTCAGGGTGGACTTCCCCTTCATTGCTACCGGGGCTAGACTCGATAAGCTTCGCTTTTTCTAGCCCCATCTACATTACTCACCTTTTTATGTTTTAATGTTGATGCTTGTTAACTGATGTAGATTTTCATTGTTCTTTTATGCTTATGTATCTGTTTTTCATTTGCTCTATGTGTCAAATGTATAAAATGTGTTTTCTTACCTTGTATATTCATCTGGTTTTTAATGTGGAAAATAAATGAAATGAAATGAAATGTGCCTGAGACTGATTTTGTTTGGTATAATTTGCTATATTAATATGCGCAGATTGAAGAAAAAGAAGCAAACAAAAAAATAAACATTTTGACTGACAGTTCGTCTTCTGCGCACTTGTAAAACTGAATGGAGTGTTATTATCAAGATTCTGGCGATAAAAGTTCGTGATTTTCTAAACAAATTAGACTTTTACGATCGCTTTTACGGAACTAATTTTTTTGAATCTACAATCTACAAACTGCCGAATTCGGAAGCTTTGTCGCATCCTTGACGATGCCTACGTATTTTTACTTCTCGCATTTGCTAATTTTTCGCGCTTTGGGGATGTTCAATTACGTTCCCAAACCCGCGCATTTAGGTAAATGTGGTTCGCATTAACTCTTGGCTGGTTTCTTTGTATTTATTGTTAACATATTTTTTCAAAAAAAATGGGCGGGGGGGGGGGGCTCGAGCCCCCAAGCCCCGCCGTAGCGCATGCCCTGTCAAATAAAGAAGCTCAAAAAGTTGGTTTGGGTGTCATGTCCATTAATCTTTACAAAGACTTTTTTCTTCAACAACCAAGTGAAATACAATGCAAGTTTGTTTTGTGCAGGCGCCAGAAGCAGTTTGGGATGGGGGCGGGGGGGGGGGGGACAAACATTCAAGGGGGCTCACCTTTCAGGTGAGCAAAAAAGTTTGGGGTAGAAGAAAAATCTGCATCACCACCACTCTCATATGTTACATAATGTAACGATCAGCGAGCTAAGCGAGTGGAGCGTAAATTTGGGTAGGGTTCCCGGAAGCTAAGGGGTTTTAGGCATTAAATTACAGTCAGATAAGCATTTAGATACCTTTATCGTAACACTGGCAGGTCACTAATTGGCGCGGGGTCCAGGGGGCTAAGCCCCTTTCATTTAATTACAGTCAGATAGGCTCCCCTAAGCATATTAAGATACCTGATTTGTAACACTGGCAGGTCACTCCAGGGGGTTGAGCCCCATAAACCTCAGGGTTTTTTGGCATTTAATAATGGTCAGATGAGCATTCAGGGGCCCGTCCAGAAGCTCAGGGGTTTTAATAATAATAATAATAATAGTGGGTTTTTGTATAACGCTCGTGTCTGTCATACGTGACACTCCTGGCGCTCCCAATTATGACCCTGGCTTTATCACCCATTTACATCACCTGGGTTGAGTGTGGCAAATGTAGATCAATGTCTTGCCAAAGGACATTAGTGCCGCAGCGGGACTCGTACCGCGAACCTTGTGATCGACAGTCCGGTGACGTATCCACTCGACCACGACACCTCTACGGTATATATATATATCTGTAAAGCGCTTTGAGAGGGCCTTCGGTCCTGAAAAGCGCTATATAAGAACAAGCTATTATTATTATTATATTTAATAACGGTCAGATGAGCATCCAGGGGTCATCCTTAGGGCTCTTGGTGGGGTCCAGGGGGAAAAGCCCCCAGAAGCTCAAGAGTTTTAGGTATTTAATTACGGTCAGATGAGCATCCAGGGGCCTCATTAGGGCCCTTGGTGGGGTCCAGGGGGCTGAGCCCACTGAAGCTCAGGCGTTTTAGTTATCATATTGCTCCGGTTGTCTCATTTTCGCCAGCACAAACGTAGCTAGTTCGCCGTCTATCGACGGATCAGACGACACTTGATAGTGATTTTGTATGTGAGATTGCTTTGCTAAATATAAAATACAAGAACCTTTTCCATATCTTTAAACTATCATTGATATCTGATAATTAAACAGTTAGTAAAATAAACCTACCAAACTACATAATACAATGAAATACTTGACTGAAAGTAGGGGAGTTTGATGTGGTGCACAATTGCACCCCTCTGTTAATAATCGAATAGTCCATGATGTTCATGAATATTTATGTTTTTGCTTACCTCAGCAAAATGCTTGCCTATACTAAATGGAAAAATTACCGAGGGGGGTTGGCTGAAATGGACATAATGAACAAATCAGAACTGATCTATGATAATTCATGCTTGTTCTCCTTCGTGTGCTTGACTTATAACCTTAAAATCGAGTGGCAAATTGCGTCCAAAGTTCGACTTGTTGCACATGTGTTATATAGGCAATGGCGAGCTGGCGACCTATTTTGACAAAATTATGGTTGGTAAACTTTCAAAAGTTAATGGGACATGAGGGTTCCAATGAAAGAGCTAGTGATAACGTACATCGGGGTGGATGTGCTTTTTGTTTAAACAAATTTTTAACGATTTTTTTTTTGGGGGTAAAAGTCCTTAGGCAAACATGTTTATAGACTGCTGGACTTAGACGATAGGGGGCGTTGTCAAATGAGACTAAACGGAGCTATATGTAAATTACGGTCAGATGAGCATCCAGAGGCCTCATAAGGGCCCTTGGTTGAGCCCAGGGCTAAGAGCTCCCTGTAAGATTGGGGGTTTTAGGCAAGTAAATACGGCCAGATGAGCATTCAGGGCCCGTCTTAGGGCCCCTGGTGGGGTCCATGGGGCGGATCCCACGGACGGTCAGGGATTTAAGGCCTTTAATTACGGTCAGATGAGCATCGAGGGGCCCGCCTTTAGGCCCTTGGTGGGGTCTAGGGGACAGAGCCCCCTGAAAATCAGGGGTTTTCGGTATTTATTTACGGTCAGATGAGCATCCAGGGGCCTCCCTTAGGGCTCTTGGTGGGGTCCACGGGGGAAAGTCCCCAGAAGCTCAGGAGTTTTTAGGCAATTAATTACGGTCAGATGAGCATCCAGGGGCCATCCTTAAGGCTCTTGGAGGGGGTCCAGGGGGAAAAGCCCCCAGAAGCTCAGGGGTTTTAGGTATTTAATTACGATCAGATGAGCATCCAAGGGCCGGCCTTAGGGCCCTTGGTAAGGTCCAGGGGGTGGCCACCGTAAGCTTAGGGGTTTTAGGCATTTAATTACGGTCAGATGAACATAATTATTTTGATACCTCATTTGTGACACTGGCAGGTCACTCATACTTTCTCTCTTTCTTTCTTTTTTCTATTTTATATACTTTTTCAAAAAAGTGAGGGGGGGGGGCTCGAGCCTCCGAGCTCCGCCGTTCTGCAGGCCCTGACATGAAGGTTTATAAATAATTTTTTTTTTTTGCCTGACTGTTAATTTGGGAATTTGTAATTTTACAACAAACGCATACAAAAGTAGAATTCACAGACAAAATTGAGAAAAAATCATGTCATTTCAGCAATATTTGTAAATCACTGCACGATATCGAATTAGAGAAAATAAAAAACACGTTTTTATTTTATTTGGGGAGCAACTGCCAAAATAATCTGAATATCATTTCCATTACGCTGGAATTAACCCTTTTATTTTACCATTGCCGTGCCAAAACGGCGACAGTGTGAGATTTTCTTATCCAATTTTTGTATTTTACTCTGGTAACTTATCCATAAGACCACAACATAATTCATCCATAAATAGTAGATGTGTAATATCTTTTATTTTTTTATTTCTCCAGAAAGTTGCGAGTAGCCATGGATTCAAGCAGGGGACAAAATGACAGTGATGATGGTGGCATTCTTCTTTACCAGTGGAGGAGTTGGACCCCTGAGGACGTGGGAAGGTACTTCAGAGGGAAAGGTTTCTCTGAAGAGGGTGGTATCATGACACGTGAGTCAAGATACGGAAAGAGTAAAAATAGATTAAGAGAATTTCCATCCAGGAACAGACCAGAAATTTTTCCCCATGGGTCACTTATTATTTTATCTGTACCTCATATGTTGAGTGGGCCAGTCATTTTGGAATCCCCCAAACTGAATTTCAGTCCCAATCCGCCCCTGTTTCCATTCTTTACGTTGATGCGCTCTTTGCTATCTTAAAGGTAAAGACCAGTTTGGAAACGCCCCCATCTCAAAAAATGAAATGGAAGCTCTTATTACCAATCATGTGAAAGAATACGTTTTGAGTAATACGTGATCATACAAATTTTGCCGAGAAACTGCTTACTAATTGATATATTTGGTAAATTATTATATCTATTTGGACCTGATAGATATAACGCACGTGTCGCGTAGTCCCATAGACATCTTTCTGTGTACAGTGCTTGTAACTTTACCAAGACATGAGCCAAATTTCTTATCATTTTGATGATTCCAGAACATTGCAGTACACACCAATACTTATATGCTAGATGATCAACATTTTCTGATCGATTCCACAACGTTTCTTTCACAATGCAATCACATGACCATAACTGGTCTTTATCTTTAATCTAAACCCCGAAACATTGCACATGTATGATAAGTTTGATTTTGCAATTAAAGGGAAATCCAATCCTGATATCGATGACAAGTTGCTTTGTATAATGCAGATAAGTCAGAGAAATGGATTTGTGAAAGTGTGAAAGAAAACTGGTAAATAAGAAACTTGTGATCGTGTCAATCTCAAATTTGTATCTTTGTAATGTCACTATGATATGTTATTTTTTTATTTTTTTATTTATTCGGTTTAAAAACATCAACACGTAAAGTTCAGGAACTCATAATGGTAGATTTACAATGAAATTGAACCAACCAATATACACTTAAGAAGAACATATTGTTTCACACACATGAAAATATGGTTACAGTACAATATACAACGGCTGGCTAGATGTGGCTAGACCAAGGCGAGATATGACAAGGAAATCGAAAAGAAGAGAAATGACTAAAGAGAGAGAGAGAGAGAGAGAGAGAGAAGAAGAAGTAGTGAGAGAGAAAGAGAGGGACAAGAAAGGGGAGAGTAGAAAGAAAAGAGGGAGGGTAGAGGGAAAGAGAGGGGAGTGGAGATACGGAGGGGAAGTGAGGGAGAGAGAAGGAAGAGAGAGCAAGAGAGAGCAAGGTAGGAAGAGAGAGAAGAGAGACAGGGAGAGAGTGAGGTATAGAGAGAGAGAGCGGGAGAGAGGAGAGAGAGAAGAGAGAGAAAAGAGGGGAGAGAGAAGGGGATAGAAGAGAGAGAGAGAGAGGGGGAGGAGAGAGAAAGAGAGACATGGAGAGGGAGAGAGAGAGAGATAGAGATAGAGAGGGGAGATCTTTAAAAGGCAAAATAAGAAACAAGGTAGATAAACGTAGCATTAAAACATTAATACATTTCTTATACACATCTACACAGGAGAAGGCGCACCGAAGCGTTCAGAGAAGACAACAATGGATTGGCCTGCAACGCATCGTCGCGTCCGCTCCGAAGGCCACGGTGCGCCTGCACATGATGGTCAACATTTCAGCATTTTCAAGAAATTTAGAGTAGCTAGAATGTACAGGCAATTTGGCAGTAAATAGCAAAATATAATCAATACCCTTCCCGACAATGTTGTGCAAAACATGCAAAGCTCATTGTTAAAGAGTTGACACCTCTATTAATTAATGGAGAAACCAACATTTCTTCAATATTCTGGATCAGAAAAATACAGCTATAATAAAGTATTGCACCTTGTAGTAGTTCTAAAGAGTCACAACATGTGAAGCTAATTGCTAAGTTGACACCTCTATTAATGGAAAACCCGCATATCTTCAATTTAACGAATCAGAAAATACGTCTGTAATAAACTATTGCACCTTGTTCATGTATTAGGTCTAAAGATTCACAACATGTGAAGCTAATTGTTCAGGAAAAGTTGACACCTCTATTAATGGGAGAACCCGCATATTTTCAATATTATGAATCATGTATCAGAAAATACAGCTTTAATGAAGTATTGCACGTTGTTTCAGATCTAAAGAGTACATAAAATACAATTCATTTTTTTGGAATTCACATTAGGTTATTGAGAGTCTTAATGACTTGGGGTAGAGGAGACTTTTCATAGCGTTGGGTACGACACATCGGTTCTAGAAACCCATCATTCGATCTTAGGGGACGATAATTAGGTAGGGTGCTTCGGAGAGGTGGGAGCATCGAACTGTGCCTAGAGCTTATGATGGACTTAGCAAACTTCTCTAATAATTGTTTTCGACGGTGCTCAAGTGATATGATGTTAAGAACCTCGAGAGCATTTGCGTAGTCTGTGTAATTGTGGTAGCCAATGATAATTCTACACGCACGTTTTTGTATGCCCTCAATTTGGTTAGATTGCTGTACTGTGAGAGCTGGAGACCACACCGGGGAGGCATACTCCAGTATTGGTCTGATATAAATCAGGTAGACCGATAGCAAGTCGCCGACAGGGGCTTTGTACTTGTTGAGTATACATAGCAAGGGGTGGCGATCCAGGGGGGGGGGGGGGACGGGGGGGGGACACGTCCCCCCCCCCCCCTCGATTTTTGGAAAATTTGCAAAAGTGCAAACAAATAATGTACAGCAAATACTGACTAAAGACTGCAACACACTATTAGGCTTTGGAGAGCCCAAGAGTGCAGCGTTTAGACAAATACAAATGCAAAAATCTTCTGGCTAGGGAGCTTTGCCCCCTCGCATAATATCCTTCAAATTGTACAAGTAAATATTGTAGAAAAGTGTAGTGTGAAAAAAGTACATTGTTTGTTTTCATATTATAGTTTTGCTAAGGAATGTAATTTTGAAATACAACAAAACTTCAAAATCTGTGAGGGGGTAGTCACTTTCGTCACCTTCATCCCTCTCATTCACTATGCTCACTCACTCGGGCTTGGGGCAGTCCCCCCCCCCCCCCCTCCCGATAAAATTCAAACGTGGTTATATTTCTAATTCGATACCAGTGACTAATTTACAAATGTTGCTGAAATGGCATGATTTTCTCTGAGCTTCCAGGGGGCTCTGTCCCCTGTACCCCACCAAGGGCCCTAAGGCGGGCCCCTGGTTGCTCAGCTGACCATAATTAAATGCCGAAAACACCTGAGCTTCCGGGGGCTCCGCCCCCTGGACCCCACCAGGGCCCTAAGCGGGCCACTATATGCTCATCTGACCATATTCAAAAGCCTGAAACCCTGAGTTTCCGGGGGCTCCGCCTCTAGACCTAACCAAGGGCCCTAAGGCGGCCCCTAGATGCTCATCTGATCGTAATTTAATGCCTAAAACTCCGAGCTTTTGGGGGCTTTGCCCCCGATTAATGACCTGCATGTAAGTGTCACAAATAAGGTATCAAAATATGCTCATCTGACCCTTATTAAATGCCTTAAAACTCTGAGCTTCATGGGGCTCCGCCCCTTGACCCCACGCCAATTTATTCCCCAGTTGCTTTGCTCTATCTAATTGCAAATACTTTAGCCCCCCCTCACTCCGAATTTGAAAAACGTTCCTTGGGGCCTGCATGTAACATGTAAGAGCGGTGATGATGCGGATTTTTTTTCTCTCCCCCAAAAAACGTTTTTGCTCATTACGTTACTCCTCCCTCGTTCCTCGCATTTCGTCCCCCCGGTCATGAAAAGAAATCGCCGCCCCTGATACATAGCATATATAATCGTTTAGCAGCTACGCTGGTCATGTGAGAAGTTTGCATGTCCCATTTCATGTTAGCTTGTACAATAACACCCAATAGTTTGAGAGTATCTACACATTCAAGAGGGCTTGCACCAAGGTGAAAGTTCGGAAATACAGTAGGTCTTTTCAGGAATGAAACATTCATTATCTTACATTTCTCAGGTTTAGGGGTCATGCTATTATCAGTAGACCAAGTAGAGAGGTTGTTGATTACTGATTGGATGTTAGAAGGTTAGGAATGTTTCCTAACTTCTGCAATTGTGAGATCATCTACATATTTCCATCTTAGTTGTGTATCAGAGGCAGCATCATTAATCATGACTAAGAAAAGGACCGGGCCGAGGCTACTGCCTTTGGGGGCTCCACATGTCACATTCGAGAAATTAGAGACAATAGGACCGATATGAACACAGTGTGATCTACATTCAAGGTAACTACAAATGACTGGAATAAGTGATAGGTCTACACCAAGTTGGATAAGTTTCCTAACAACAACATTGTGATCGATATGATCGAAAGCTTTGGCATAATCAATGGCACATAGTGATGCAACATGGCCAGGCTTATCAGTTCCTTTTAAGATAGTGTCCACAAGACTCACAAGTTAGTGAGTGGTCGATGAGTTCCTAATATTTCCATACTGTTGACTGTCTAACTTGTGACTGATGTCGCGGGTAATCCAATTTGAAAGGAAGGTTTCAAAGATCTTAGCAAAGATAGGTGTTAGATAAATCGGTCGTAATTGGTCGAAAGACTGGCATGGTTTCACCTTGGGAATGGGCACTATGTTGGATAGCTTCCACTGGTCGGGGAAAACGCCGGATTGTAGGCACTCATTAAATATACGAGCAAGAGGATCAGCTAGTTCAGGTGCAAATTCTCGGATGAGTCTTGCCGGAAGGTCATCCTTGTACGAAGCCTTAGAGGGGGTTGATATTCCTAAGCTTCTGATAGACCTGGTGAGCTTCAATTACAGGAGGTGGTCGCGGGGCAGGAAGAAGAGGGGGTAGCTAGAGCCGAGCAGATTGAAGCGAAATGGTTGTTGATGTTTTCAGCTTGATCTACAGGGGCCAAGTCACTTTCGGGTAACGTAGGTCTAGTCTTCTTGAGACCCGCGAGGTGACGAATCTTCTGGTGCCACTTTCCCGGTTGCTGTTTCTTAAGATTCTTGACTTTTCGGGAGTAGAAATTTTGATTGCACTTAGCAATCTCTCTTCGAACTGTATTGCGTAGGGTTTTGTACAATGGGATATTACCGAGCAGATAAGCTTTCTGACGTTGTGAGATGATCGTAAGAACTCGGTTGGTGATCCAGGGTTTATCATCAGAGCGACGTTTAACGCAGGTTGGTGGGAAGATCTGGAGGTAGCGAGCTCGAAGTGATGAAGCAAAGGACTCTACCATTTCAACAGCATCACGACATTTGTTGAGACAAGTCCAGTCCTCTGATGTGAGCCACTGGCCGAAGGTACGGATGTTGGAGTCCCTCATAGGCCGAATTGTCGTCTTACGTGGCGCAGAAATAAGAATTACATTAATGGGGTCGATGATGATGGTTCGATGGTCACTAGTTGAAATGGGGCTGGTTACAACAGGTTCCTTGTATAAATCAGAGGAGTCAGTGAAGACTTTATCTAAGATGTTATGACCTCTGGTGGGCTTCGAGACGATTTGTTGAAACCCTAGTTCGTCAAGAAGAGGAGCAGTGTTAAGGTCGTTGAAGTCACCTAAAATCATGAACTTCGCATCGGGATGTTGTGACTTTAAATGATCAACCATAAACTGCAGGCTGTCAATGATTTCATCTTTCAACGGAGACTGGGGAGGGTAGTACACAGCACATACAAACAGAATACGAGTTTTACTGAGAACCAGCTTTAACCATAGTAACTCTAGATGGTTGGGAACAAGGTGTGATTCAATAGGTGTGGCTTTGAAGTCGGAGCTTACGTAGATGGCGACTCCACCACCTTGACGGTCATTATTTGTCATATATTTGCTTCTGTCAAAAAATAATTTAACTTCCTGTTCTAACTTTCATTTTTAGTCAGCTGCATTAATGTCCCTCATCATATGATAATAAAATATTTTGTATAGCTGCTCATAACACATAGGCATTATTGCATGTCTCTAGGCGCTTTATAGAACAGATTACATAATACAGAAGGAGTGGAAATGGTGCACTGGATTCATAATTATAAGATCTTACAATGTGCTAAATAGATATATGTTTTCAAATTACTACTTAACTTTTCATATGTTTCTATATCTCTATGCCTCTATTGAAGGTATTCCAGCAAGTCGTCCCATAAAACAGTGGCTGCATATGAAAAAGACCTTTCCCATAAGATTTTGTCACAGTTTGTGGGACATAAAATAAGACTTTCTACTGGAACGCAGTATTCACATGATTTTTTTGTTTTAACATCAGATCAAGACATCAGTGGAGATCAATTGCCACAGATGACTATAGAACTACTGGGAACGATGGGAGTTAGGTAAGAACAAACATTTATAGCAAGTTTGATTGATATCAGAATATAAATCTGTTTCGTAGCACCCTGTATGCAATATACTTTCTTCTCACTATGAAATGACGAAGATTCTTGCTATTTATGTTCAACAATGTTTTTGAAGGAAGATCTTTTTGATTTTGTTTTTGTCAGTGGAATTGTAGCATTCGAAGTGGCCATTAGAGATGAATTACAATTCTGAATCTACTATAATGTACGAACTTTCAAAGAACAATGATGATAATGATAAAATAATATATCGCGCACTTTCTATACAAATGTACTTGAATTCACATCACAATACAAAACGAACGAAAGCAAAAATGACAATAATAGTAATATTTATTCAGTCATGTAAGTGAAAGGATATTCATTCCAGCCTTAAATGTTGGTAAGCCTATTCTTCCTATGGCAGTTGCACTAGTTTATAACAAACATTGACCTTGGAAACGTTTCCTGAAATAGATGAGTTCTTAGGGTGCAGGCTGTGTAGCACTAATACAAGTATGTTTTTTCTGTATGTTTTCAATTATTCACTTTTTGATAAAGCAAAATGGGAAAGAAGTTAGCTGTTTTGGAAATCATCAACACACTTACAGGAAACTCCCATCAAAGCCTGAAAGCCAAGGTAAGCACCACATTTCTAATTGGGAAAAAAATCAGGAATTATGTTGATCAAAATCATCAATCCTCTACTGTTTCAAAGACTATATTGAACACTTTATACTAAAGCCATGTTTTTGTCTGTGTGTTGCCTTTCATCCAGGTTTTCAATGACTCGGTTCATGGTCATATTGAATTTCATCCACTGCTGGTCATGATCATAGACACGCCACAGTTTCAAAGATTACGCTTCATCAAGCAACTCGGCGGTGGCTACTTTGTCTTTCCAGGAGCTGCACACAATCGCTTTGAACACTCGCTAGGGTAAGTATATATTAGAGGGCTATGAACATCATTAAAAATGTGTCATAGCATTTTGCTTTACATGTACATGTATCTAGTTATTTCTAAAATTTGAAGTTATAATGCTAAGATAAGGGTAACTACAAAATCAATATTTTCTTGTTGTTTGGTTACAATTATAATGAATACCCACCATCATTGTTTGTTGAGTTTGGATGATAAAGGAGCTAATTGCTACAGCTGAGATTGGATATCAATTTTTTTTTTCCATGTACTAACGTCTGTAGTCACAGGAAGTGTGAACATTGAACTCTCTCTCTCTCTGTTTCACAAAAGAAAAACAGATAATGTTAAATAGCTAGGTTGCCAACTACATTGTACACTGTGATGAATGTAATAGTTGTGAAATAATTTATTCTTTACATCTGTATACTTAAGCACAGGAAACTTCACCGCCAAGGGAATGATAATATTTCATTCATTTAGTATATGATTCAAACCAGTGTTATAAGTTCTTGTAGTATAAAAGCATTTTAGTTCTTCTTTTTGTCTGTTTTTCTTTCCTTTGAAATGCATTTGCAACACTAGTGTCTACATTTGCCATTCTCCTCTCGGGTGTTAAATATGTTCTGATAAAAAGGAATTATTATGCTGTGAGCACCAAAATAATAAGCCTTGTTTGAGCGAAGGTGATATTGGAATGCCTTAAGCACCATGCGTTACGTGTATAGGAGCGGTTTAGAAATATGCAATATAAGTACTATCATCAATTGTGTTTTTACTATATTAATATGGCAAAACAAATCAAGCAATTGTTTAGACGTTTAATGTAAATGTACTCATTCAAGGATTTTCATTCTATCATTTATAAAGTGTGTGCTACCTTGCTGGAAAGCTTGTCCGCTCTCTTCAACGTAATCAACCAGAGCTTGAGATCACAGACAAAGATATCCTCTGTGTGCAGATTGCTGGTCTTTGTCATGATCTAGGTGAGAATGAGATAGTATAAAAATATACACTTTCTTGAGAGGTTCTGGTTAAAACTATGCACAAGAGGTGACCCGAAGCAAATGATACTATCGGAGTCACCGAGGCCCATAGTTTTAACCAGTATCTCGAAAAGAAGGCATGGTATATTCGTTTATATCCTGCATCAAAAAATTATTTTTAAAAAAATAATTGAAATTTAACTTTGTTTTGAATCTTTTTATTGAAATTAAGATTTTTGTTGTTGAAAATTACAGTTTTTATCAAAAGAGAATTAAAAATGACTGGAAGTTTCAATCATTTGGGAATCGCAGACAAAAAGCACTGTATGGTGTCCGCACCCGCACAAAAACAATTTTAACACGTAAACCAATGGGGATCGCAGCATGAGGGCATTTTTGTAAAGACTATTGACCGGTAGGCGGGTATGAGGGCACTTTTCAAAAGACTATTGACTGGTTGGCGGGTATTAGGGGAATGGCTAAAATTACGACTGCAATTTCGACCCATCAGATGGCTAGATTTCTAAAGAGAGGTATATAATCTCAACTATTGCTGCATAAATGGGAAGTTCTAGATTGCTAGGTCTATAGCAGGCCTTCTCAACTAGTTTATTAGAAGTGCCAAAACAAAAAGAATTTGTAGTTGAAGTGCCACCCTGTAAGGTCGACTGTGCTGCGAGGGAGCGTAGTGACCGGGCCGAAAATGGGTGGGGTCCAGGGGCGAAGCCCTAACATGGGTAGCAGGGGGCTGAGCCACCTGAAGCTGGTAGATTTAGGGCTTTCTAAAGGCCCAAATGGGGAATTTTTAGCACCATTTCATTCCACAATATAATCACTCATAATTTCATATTGATGTGAAAAAATTAGTAAAATTCCTGAGTACAATTACACTGGAGGTATATTTATATGTAGTTTTTTTGTGTGCAATAAACACGGGAAATGTCAAAATAAAGTGAAATTAAACAAACAAAAACGAGAGGTTTCCAGATATTGGCAATGTTGAAATATCTCATCGTAAGCTAATTGTTGTTCAGACCTTTTAGATTCGTATAAAATGGTAAAAAACGATAAATTCCCCCTTTCTTCCTGTTTGTTAATAAAACAGGCATTCTCTTTTTTCTGTTTTTTGTTTTGTTGTTGCAACAGTCGCGCGCCACTCCGACTAACCGCAAGCGCCACAAGTGGCGCGCGCGCCGCCAGTTGAGAAGGCCTGGTCTATAGGTAACTGAGTCCTCAGCATTGGCACGAACAGAAATTTCACATTTCTCTGTGCAAAAGAAGCCTACAATGAAGGGCTTTGGTCATCCAAGCTGGCAAATAAAGTTTCTGTTTATCGTCTTCACTGGTCCCTCGATACTATGGTTTGTAACAGATCACAGAAAAGCAATTAATGTCTGAGAGAATAGGCTGCTCCATGATCAGGCAAGGACAGTTTTGTAAGGATGTACATGTATTACCCTATTAAATCGTATCGTAAAGTGTAAATATTACCGTTTTGGTTCCATTCTTTGTCTTTTTTTATCAGGTCATGGTCCGTTCTCGCACTTGTTTGATCTATTCTTCATTCCTAAGGTCAGACCTGACTTTAAACACAAGGTGAATGCAAGTATTTTATGGAGTTTAAACAAAAAAGCAATATCTCTTGCATGATTTTTATAAAGTGTTTTATCATATTGCGGTAAAATGTCTCTATAATCTAATGGTCGATTCCGTTTCATATGAAAACAGTGAAAAGAAATCAAAAAAGTATAATACATGACGATATGGCCTAGGAAATGATGGGCCGCTTCAAATTTGTATTTTGTCAAGTTTAGGCAAATACATTTAAGTATGACCATTTCCGTAACTTAATTATTTGACACATCCTTGGAAATAGTCCCATCTCATGATATGGTTTCCAGTCCAATAAATACTATGTGTGTACGACCATATATTTTGGAGTATGTTCATGTAATTCCGTATTGGTAATGTACAAATTATTTTTCTTCAAATATATTTTTTTAGAAAATTTCCCTCATTAAAATGTACATAATGCACATGGAAAAGGGAGACAGGTGTTAAATAAGATAGTCGAATTATTTCATTAAAACTCTGCGGAACACAATTGAAAAAACTTTGATGGAATCAACTTCAGGCAATTTCATGTTTCTATTGTATTCCCTATATAAATCATATTAAGAATAATAAATCTTTACTAGAGCATTCAATTTTTTACATTTGATGCATGAGGCTGCAGAAATAGCACAAACGCTGATTTTTGTCAAAGTCTTTTGGTGATAGAGGTATGTATTATAAGAATTATGTTCCTCTGTATGTTATTATTGTTCGAGGTTGTTCTTAAAGACATACTTTCTGCAGTTTATTATGTCATAATTCGCTGACACAGGAATTCGTGGAAATAACACTTGTGTATTTACAAGTCTCAGACTCTGTGAAGTTAGATTTCCCACCTAGAAATTCATTGAGCGTACCTCTAGTCTCAAGGAGAGTCTTTGGATGAGGAAAATTTATCATGATGATGAGCTTTCCTTATGTGGGTGCATAGTATTACATAAAATACACTTCGATTAAAGCGAAGACCACTCCCAGTAATTAACGGAAACTGTTACCAGATGAATACCCGAATGGGGTCAAAATCAACAAAAGAACCTATGCGTCTTTACTCACCATATTGATACTTTGTTAACCAGCATGAACACCTGTCTGTGCTGATGTTCGATCATCTGATCGAGGAGAATCATCTAGAGGCCAAGCTGAAAGAGAATGGATTAGATGGAGAGGATCTTCTGTTCATCAGAGAACAGATTGAAGGGCTACCTAAGGACTCTAGTCAGAAGCAGGTCAGAGATTTGTCAAAATTATGCCAAAATCATCAAAGAAATCATGTGGACTAAAGGCCATTCACTCATTCTAAGACATTGAATTGAATTGAATTTATTCACCACTTTCATAAATACATTCAAAGGCAAAGAATACAATAAATATTTCTTGCAAACATAGATAAGCCAATAAAATGGAAAATGCACTAAAGAAAATTACGAAGTGGTTTGATCATCAAAAAAGTTACAGAAACGTAAAGGTAGATGAACCTAAACATTTACACACAAAAAAGGGACAAAGAAAATACAATAATACAATGGTAATTATTTCGTAGAATATAATGTAGTATTTCAAAAACAAAATATTGCTTTCAATAATAGCTGATGTCAATGAAGGGAGTTTCTATAGAATTTGTAAATGCAAACTTTGTATTACTTACCCCTACATCTTAATTAATGATATAACACTAGAGCATCGTGATGAAGATATGTTTGTTCATAAAACATATTTTTCCCAATGTTTGTACTGTACCTTTTTTGTTGAATAGATGAATAAGATCGGATGTTAGTTTTTCAGAAAGCGATGTTTTTAGAAGAGATTAGCCTCTTTGTTATGACAGCTTTAGGGGCATCATTAGAGAGGAGATTCAGAGTTTAGCTAACAAGCTCCAAAAAATGCTCTGGTGAATTGAAAAAAAAGCTCTGGTTAAAAACAATAACATTCTTACTGTGAGAAAAATGTTCTTATACAACTCTAAATCCTAAAAGAACTCCTGCGAATAGAAAAGTATTTTTTTTACATTGGTGCACTGAGTATAAAGGGGGTACATGTAGCTCGTGTTTGGATTTATATTTTGTATCCATTGAGTTCTCAATTTTCTACCCTTTTTAGAACGATGATGTGTGGCTGTACAAAGGACGAGGTCGGGAGAAAAGCTTCCTATATGAGATCGTGGCTAACAAAAGGAATGGCATCGATGTGGATAAATGGGATTACTTTGCCCGCGACTGTCTCAACCTTGGAATAGCTAGCAGTTTTGATCACAAGAGGTACATGAAGTTTGCCAGAGTCATCGAGGTAGACGGGGATAAACAGATCTGCAGCAGAGACAAGGTAATGTATGGTAAAATGAAGGTTTTCATTTTTGAGAATTGAGAGATATATGTTTTCATGGATCTTCCTTTTTTTTCTTCTTAAAATGATGCAAAGTGATATTGACAATTTCTCATTTTTTTGAAATTTTGATTCTGTCTTTTTCATATTGCGCTAGAAGTCAAAAATCTTAAAACCATATAACTTTATCATGGCTTATGACCTTTAAGGTCCAATTATTTTTAATCCATGGGGAGAAAAGAACTTCAAAATTACTTCAACTTTATCAAGTTGATAGTCTTGGAATTTATATGAAAAACATGTGCAAGTCAGCCATATTTCTGCCCCCATCAAAACAACATATTTGTGTAAACCCGACAGTTTCTCTTAAGACATTCAATTACATTTTTTATTACAGAAGTAACTGTTTTCTTTTTCGCTTTCTCTCTTCCCCCTCTCTCTATATTACAATATATTTCTAGGAGATAGGCAATCTGTATGACATGTTTCACACAAGAAATAACCTACATCGGCGAGCTTACCAGCACAAAGTAAACAAAATCATTGAAACAATGTAAGTATTCTTCAAAAGAAATGACAATCGTTTAGAATGCTCAAGTGTAATCACATGATGATTTCCCATTTAAATGACTTGTTGAAAGTTCTAAGTACCACGCTGTCTGTATTCTTTTGATTGTTTGTTAGCACCGTTTCAACATCACTGCCGCATGGTCACTGCATGGTTTTGATGTTGCGATTTTTTTTTCTTCTGCATTTTCCTTTCAGAAGGAAAGCCAGCTATCTTAGAAAATTTCAATTCAGTTCAATTCAAGTGAACATTTATTTTCTTCCATTCAATTTGACAACATATTTGACATCTGTTCAAATAATACAATTTATACGAAGGAACATAAATATAACTAGATTTGTAATACTTGTTTGGAACAAGTATAGGTGGGCTGGTCCAACTAAAATTTGAGACAAAATGAATGGCACATTTAAGATAGCTAATTGTCTCAGCTACAACATACTCAAAGTTCAGCGTAAACGAAGCTAAAACGACGGAGATATTGCTCGCGAAAGACGGGAATGTAGAATCCAGTTTTGAGAAAAAGTCATGTCCCATAGAGAATACACGCAAAATGTGAAAAAAATTGACATGCCTCCTTTAATCGCAAAAATACGCCATGATGCCTATGTCAAAATGAAGGATCGTATTAACTGCATTTGTAGAGAATTGTCTCAGCTAGTACATATCAAAATTTGAAAGTAAATCGATCAATATTCACAGAGATACAATCGATTTCCAAAAATATGCTGACGTCAAAATATGCATAATACGCAAATTGACATTTTGAGTTCGGAGGCCATTATGATGACGTCATGTGGTAATTGAGGGTCAAATGAGACATGAAATCATATCTCCAATTTATACTCTATTAAAATATGAAAAAATTGGGGTCACCTTGCATCCTAAAGAGCTACAATGGATTTTGTATAGGCATGTTGTTGCCCATATATGCTATGTATTACAAGAGTTTAAACAGTTTGAACGGACGCTCATTCCATTATAATTGGTCATAAAGAGATAAACATGGTATCAAATTGTTCGGGAAAAATGAGGAATACTGTGTCAAAAAAAATCTAGGAGGAATTATTTTGCGTTCGGCCGTGACAAACGAAAACGCGCGCGCATGCGCATGTGCGCGACTGTTTATAAAACGCTATTGATAATAATGGCGTATACCTGAAATTGACCGGACTGATATTGACCTTGATCATGATAAATATGAATGAGAAATGTCTTTCCGTTATGAAGATATGATCATATTTTGATTTTCACAAAATGGCGCCTAGATGACGTCATCAGTCAAGGTCAAGGTTGAAAACCTTATTGTGCTCTTTCCTCATGCCAAATTTCTAGGCATTTGATAGAGCCATTTTCAAGTTATCGTGCTCACAAAAAAAGTGGTTAGAAATAAGAAAAATATTCTAACGAAAACATAAGGTGATCTGTATTATATACAGCCCACCTGATAATAAATAAATAATAAATGATAAAGGCGATTTTAACAAAAATATAAGGTGGTCTGTATTAGATACAGCCCACCTAATAAATAAAGGCAATTCTAACAAAATTACATAGGTGGTCTGTACGATATACAGCCCACCTAATTAAAGAACCTGTGTTACAAGGAAGAAGGCGCGAATCCCGATAAGCAAAGCCTGTAATGGGTACGCCCGAATATGCATATACATTATAAATAGAAGATAGGAAGAAAGGGATAGGCAAGGGGGAGAGGAGGATAGAGAGCTTGGAGAAAGAGAAAAGAAGAGGACTGCAACATAGTAGCAATGGAGTGTATGGCGTGCATAAACAACATAACGGCAAGATATAGGTGAAGGGTATAATGTTGAAATATTTGAATGCAAATATATACACACATATATATATATATATATATATATATATATATATATATACAAGCACTTACATTTATACAACATATACATACATATACATATATATATATATGTTTACATATATATATATATATATGTTTACATAATTATTCACATGCATACAACACATATATATACATACACATCCCCTTATACAATAAACACACACTCGTCAACCTAATCGGGTATAGGGCTAATACTTATACACTGTAATTTGAAATTATACATTAACAGAGACACAGATTTCCTCATAGGTTCAGGTAAATCATTCCAAAGCTTAGGATCGGTAAAACGGATATTATTTTGAAAAATACGTTCATGGTGTTCGGGATTGACGGGGAATATAGATTTCTTCAGATGATCTGGTACCATATCTGAAACACGTTGGAATTGGCCGCAGAACTGAGAAGGTAGTTGTGAGTTTAGACATTTACACATTTAGTCTTTTTTTTGTTGCCATTTCTCTGTATATTTCGTTATCATTGCTTTCTGTTTGTCAGTCTATGACTCTATGTATATTTCTTATTTCTCGTTCACTCCTTTATATCTTCTTATTTCTTTTCTAATAAAATGTTAAACATGTTCTATATAGAAGGCTTGACACAAGAATATATTCTTTTTCTCTTTTCTCTTCAGGGGACATTTTTGTCCCCTTTCAATTCATTATAATGCATGATATTTTGTCAAAGTCTTATTGTTTAATTTCAATCGTAAATATATAAGGTTGATATTTAATACAGCTATGATCATAGTAACACGGTAGGCTCAAGACCAACCCAGTGTTTTAGATTATCAATTCTCAGTGGAACCCATATGTTTCTTTATTTGCTTTTTTATCCCCTCGCCGACAAAGTCGGAGGGGATATAGTAACGCTGCCGTCCGTCCTTCCTTCGGTGCCTCCGTCCGTCCGTCCGTAACAAATTTAGTTTCCGATCGATAACTTCAGTAATGTTTGACGGATTTTAATGAAATTTGATATGACGGTACATGATATCAAAATACAGGCTAAGTCCGATTTTGGAGTTCGTAGGTCAAAGGTCAAAGGTCATAGCTCATTAAATATGCGAAAAAATACACATCTGGTTTCTGATCGATAACTTTAGTAATGTTTGACGGATTTTAATAAAATTTGATATGAAGGTACATGGTATCAAAATACATGTACAGCCTCAGTTCGATTTCTGAGTATGTAGGTCAAAGGTGAAAGGTCATAGCTCATTAAATATGCAAAAACACCTAATCATATATGTGAAAATGTGGTTAACTTCCTCGCCTAGTAATATAATAGTATAGTCCAATGGGGTAACTTGTTCTGTCGCATATAGGCCATTTGTACCCTGCGAGGGGATGCTACGCTTTGCATACGGTTCTGCGTTGATAGTCTGATACCAAGCAAGAAGGTGAAGATATATCCAAATAATAAGCCATGGGTTTCTAGTGAGTTGAAGCAGTTACTACAGGATAAACGGAAAGCATTTATTGATGGCAATAATTCGTCGGTTAAAGAACTACAAAGAAAAATAAATCGTCAGATTAATAAATGTAAGCACGAATATAAATGTAAGCTGGAACGAGACTTTCAACAGAACAATAGTCGCGCATCATGGCGAGCTATGGAAACGATTACAGGTTATAAGAGCAAACAGAAAATGACCGAATGTAACCAGGACTTTGCAGATGATTTAAACTTATTTTATACACGATTTGACTGCAATGACTTTCATGATCAAAATGAATGCTTGAGTAAATCCTTGTTAAGTAAAATCACAAGTAATGTTGGCATTGTAATATCAGAGCTAGATGTAAGGAACATCTTAAGAAGAGTAAAGGTAAACAAGGCCACTGGACCTGATGGCATCTCAAATCGGGTTCTTAAGACTTGTTATCAACAATTAGCTCCTATTTTTACGAGATTATATCAGTTAACTTTGGATCTAGGTGTAATACCACAAATATGGAAAACATCTTCAATTATACCAGTTCCAAAAGGGAATAGGAAATGCAGCAGCACAGAACTGAATGCCTTTCGCCCTGTAGCACTTACATCTAATGTCATGAAATGTTTGGAAAGGTTGATTTTGAAACATCTATTGAGTCAAGCTGGCTCATTATTTTATTGACCCCTTTCAATTTGCATATAGACAGAATAGGGGAGTTGAGGACGCTGTTCTTGTCCTTCTTCATGGAATATATAGTCATTTAGATATCCCCAAATCATATGTAAGATGTACCTTCGTTGACTTCTCTAGTGCTTTTAATACCATAACTCCTCACCTTTTAATAAATAAACTGATAGAAATGGAGGTTGATGTTAAAATAGTGCTCTGGGTTCATAACTTTCTAACAAATAGACAACAATCAGTAAGACTTGGAAATATTAAATCCCCTACTTTGGTAACCAATACAGGAGCTCCACAAGGGTGTGTCCTTTCTCCCCTGTTATTTTCACTGTATACCAGTGATTGCACTAGTACCAGTCAATGTTGTTCATTTATTAAGTATGCTGATGACACTGCCATAACAGGTTTTATTAAGGGAGGAAATAGTGAGAATGAATATTTTTGTCAAGTTAATCAGTTTGTTGAATGGTGCGATCGACACAACCTATATTTGAATGTTAAAAAAACCAAAGAGATTATTATAGACTTTCGACGTGGTGACGTAAATCATACCCCTTTGTATATTCATGAACAGGCAATCGAACACGTACATGAATATAAGTATCTTGGTACCTTGATTGATGATAAGCTACGACTTAATAAGAACATCAACGCTGTACACAGTAGAGCTAATCAACGGATGTTTTTTCTAAGGAAGCTCAAAAAATTTAACGTTGACAGGACGATCTTGCATCTTTTCTATCAGTCTATCATTCAAAGTGTTCTTCTATTCAATCTCATTTGTTTTTATGGAAATCTCACACAAGCAGACAAAACTAAACTCGAACGTCCTAGGAAAATTGCTCAACGTATTATCGGCATTGAATTACCACCCCTATCAGTTTTGTTTGAAGATCGCTTATTGACTAAAATAACTTCTATTATGAAAGACCCATCACATCCACTATTTTCTTGTTTTACTTTTAACCGCTCAGGAATCCGCCTGCGTGTACCAATTACCCGTAGAGCCAGATACAGAAATTCTTTTATTCCAAATTCCATGCACATCTATAATGCAAAAGTAACACGAAATTCTCAGCTTTAAGCTGAATAATAGCGATTATGATTATTTGTTAACTTTTTTTCTACCCACCCAGTCAATTGTAGGGATTGGGTTGGAAAGTTTTCCGCCTTATCACCTTTGTGGGGTCAAAACATCCGTTGTTTAGCTCTGCTGCTGATTTTTGTTGTATATTTATGTCATGCATTATAATCTGATTGGAAATTATGCCATCTCTCCTTCTCTGTCTCTCCCATTTTCCTTTGGACCCCTACCAACTTTCCCTATATTTCTCTCTTCTATCAGTCCTTCGAGCTTGAGCTCTCTTTTCCTTTATCTTTCTGCTCGTATTTCGATTGTGATGCTGCTCATATTCACATCTATATTCATACCTGAATTTATTCATGATGTGATTCAGAATTGTTTATAAAATTCTTGCTATGTATAAGTCATATAACTATCTTGTCATGTTTTGTGCTGAAAGCCGGAGAACCGTACCTGCTCACATACTTTTTCTTATAGAGTCTTGACGCCCTTCTGGCTTTCAGCACACGACACCATGTTTTTGTCTTATGTTTTATGTATTACATGTTATACCAATGGAAAACAAATTTCTGTATTATATTATGGACAATAAAATCTTGAATCTTGAATCTTACCTTTGTAAAATGGCCTTTACAAAAATATATAACTGCATCTTTTTAGTGTCTGTCTCTTTATTTCTCCATGCAGGATGGTAGAGGCCCTGATCAAAGCTGATCCACATCTTAGGATCTTCCCTGGAGCCAATGGGTCAGTATCTAGTACATTATGATCTATACATTTTATTCATATCTTTATGTCATGAGAAAAGCAATGTACATGCATCTTTAAGTTATTGATTGAATTAATGTGGACAGTGGTGCACAATCGAGTCGGTGCTATGAATGGTAAGAAAAGTGATATTTGATATATGGGTAATTCCATAAATTAGAGACCCACTTTGTGACATTTTAGGTGTCCCAGTTCCATAAGGAACCCACACGTATTTGTGGCTCTAAGTAAAGACTTAAATAGTGGAGTGAGATTGTAAAGTGATTTCAAAGCATAATATTGCATCCTCATACCTACAATGACTTAACAATCATTCTCAGATACATTGTGAAATATTTTTGTAGCACAATTTGTATACAATTTGCCCATTTTGTTCCCCTGCATATCCTTACTTCAATTTTGAACCATTACAAAAAAATCGAGGAAAAAATGTCCCTTGAAACACATTTAACAAAAATTATTTTTTGTGAATATTTTCAAAGAGTTTCTGAAGTATTTGAATTATAGATGTGTATATAACATTCAAACTATTGTCCTTTATCACAGAAAACATTGAATTGTGCTTTTAATGAGTGGACTTGCACTTCCCTCTTTATGAAAAATAGCTTGTAATCACGATATTCTGAGAACCTGTTAATGGATTACAATTAAACTTGAATTTGAAAAATTGCTTCTGTTGTGGTTTGTGACATCGCTCTATGGCGAAGGCATCATTTTGGACTGCGCAGTCGAAGTTCCATCTAGTTAGAATTTGTTTTTAAACTGATACCATATAACAGGAGAAAGCTGACCATGTCTGAGTCATTGGATGACATGCATGCTTACACACACCTGACAGACAGTGTGCTAGAACATATCCTCTTCTCACAGGAGAAGGATCTCAAGGAATCCAAAGACATAATTCAAAAGATCTTCACCAGAAAGCTCTACAAGTGTGTGGGACAGACACAACCAACAGCAGACACAGAACTAGAGGTAAGAAGAAAGAGGGTGGCCTACAAAAGAGTGCAACACCTGAGATCTGCAATCCCAACAACATATCATTGACACAGTGTCATTGGCTTGTACTTCATTAGAAAGAAGGTAAAAAAAATCCAAGTAAAATGACCATCAATTTTGGGAAAGGCATTTTTTATTCCCCTACTTTGTTCGTAAGGCAATGTCGTTTTGCAACCATGTTCATGCTTGAATCAGCAAGAAATGTGTGTATGGTGTTTTCCCATGGTAACTGTGAAGACAGCTTCCTCTGTTGACCAGTTCAATAAACTTCCGAAGTCATATTTATTTTGGTAGAGGACAATGGATTGTCGAGTCACCTCTTTTAAGTGACATATTATTGTTTAAGTGGCCCAAACATAAGGAGTAATGTGTGCAGTATATATTGGTGACTGTAAGGAAAGGTGCTATATTGAATTCCTTCTGGACTGGATGGGATTACACATCTGTTTAATGCATTTGTTTTCTTGATGTTTTCCAGAAACCACTGGAAATCAGCAAAGCGATCTGTCTAGCTGTGTCAGAGGAGGAGCTGAAAGGCCCCCAGCTTGACTCAGATGACCTGGTGGTACATGTAAGTACCCGATACTACATTCCCTACTGACTTGAGTAGTGTGGCCTCAGTCATAAAGGAAAGTTACTACAAAGTTTGGCTGAATTGGTGGAATTCATTAATGCTTATGAAATTAAAAAATATATACATAACTTACTACATTATACCTTGGTCATACCACCAACATGACTACACACCGACTCCAAACTGATTGATTCTTGGCCATTAGGGTAAATCTCATTTATTGTTTGGACTGATTTAATCCCCCGTTTACGCACTTCATTTTCTCAAAAAACAATTGTATATACTGGTCCGTCTTTTTGGAACAATCTTCATCCTGATTTACTTCACTCTTCTTCTATTCATCAATTTAAATATAAACTCAAGTTACATTTGTTGAATGCCTACAATAATAATGATGATTAGACATTTCATGTATAATGTTCTTTTTTTATAACGTGTACCATTTTACAATTCATTTTACAATTCATTTGCAATTTTAGGCCTTCTTTTGCGTATGTGACATTTAAGTGGATTTTAACAGGAAAGGAATAAATAATTCATGATTTCTATTGTTCGGCTTTTGTAAACGTTCAGGTGGTGCAAACATGTATGGTGCATACTCTGCTATTTATTGGCTCGTTACTACTCTTCGGTTTAATGTATTTCTTTTTCTTTCTTTTCTCTGTATTGTATTGTATTGAACTCGCAAACAACTATTTGTCAAACTACTACCGTCTTAATTTTAATTGTGTACCTCTCTCTACTGTAAACATTTTCTGTCCCTGTTATTTTTCAAGTCGCCCAGGAACCTATTCTTTACAAGCTCTGCTTTTCTATAGGTTCCTGCACATTTCACAGTTTGTACTTTTATCTGGGTTTCCTTTAAATGATATTAGTTGTCAAACAAATGTGATGATTACCTTGTCAATTAATATAATCATTTTGTTATATTATGAAACAATATGTCTTTTATGTATATTTTGTTATCTGTATTATTTCTGCATGTGAAATGTGAAATCAATAAACTCAACTCAACTCAACTCAACTCAATAATGGCTTAAAATGAGTAGAAGAAAAGATTTTTGGAATGTTGAGGGGTTTATATTATGAAACATGTGTCTTCTCCCATGAGTGCAAATGGGAGTTTGCCCCTGAGTGACTTGCTAGTTCTTGAGAAAGATTTCCACACCATGAGTGTCAATGAGGTGAAAAGTGCAGGAGTGGCTGTTTTTATTTCAATCACATGAAAATTACAGTGATGTAAATGATTCATTTCTATACGGTTGTGTGCGTGTGATTTGTTTTTTGCAGGAGTGTGCTAATAATCAGATATGATTGTTTTACGTCTGGGAACGACCTTCAACGTCACATGCATCTGAAAGAAGTGACACAGTTTCCAGCTGGGGGTCCATCAGAGTCAGTTTATAGACAAAGACCGAAAGCTGAGCATACCATCGATGGTACCACTACACCTACTAATATTTCCCTATCTATTGTTATTGTCTTTCAGGTGGTGAAGATGGACTATGGAATGGGGAACCAGAACCCTGTCGACTACGTCAGGTTCTACTCCAAGGAAAACTCGAACACAGCGATAAAGATCGGCAAAGGAGAGGTAATGAATTATCAAAACTTTCATGTAATTTGCCATTACACCCTTCTGGCTATCAGCACATGATGAACGTGTACCTTGCGTGTACCAATGAAAAATAACTTGCTGTATTATACACGGGACAACTAATCTGAATCTCGATCACCTGTAACTTAAAATGACCAAAAGGCATATACTCATACAGTCCACTTCAGCATAAAGATTTATGCTTTAGAGGTAGACATACTGATTAGAGGAAAGATGGGGTAGTGATGATGAAGGGTAGCCTATAAAGAGTTGATTGCCCATTATTCATACATTATTTTGTGGTATTCTTGAAAACTGGAATAAGTATGGAGGGAGGGGCAGTGGCGGCCATTGGCTACTTTTGACAAGTTTTCCCCTGGCCTTACTGCCTGGGTCTATAGGTATCCACTTTCAAAATCACCTTGCGAAGGAATCATCCTCTTGCCGAGTCCTGGCAGGAATGAATAGACAAACTGATTTAATGTTTAGGTCATGCAGGGACAAAATGTTAGTCAAATAATAACGTATGTATGTTTCATTGACATCAGGTGTCCCAGATGCTTCCAGAGAATTTTTTAGAGCGCTACATCCGTGTGTACTGCAAGAATCGTGATGCGGAGAATGTTGCCAAGGCCGAGAGATGTTTCGCTGAATGGTGTGACAAAAAGAAGTTCAGTAAACCAAAGGTAAGGAAGATACCATGAAATATATGCTTAAATGTGCTTTAGGATAGCTATGCAGTCAATTTGCTATCGTATATATTGGGCGTAACACTACAATAGAGATTTTAACCCTAAGCCATATGCAAGATCATTGATGATATGAAGCACGGCAAATGTCAGATCACACTCTGCTTTTATCATTGCATTTGAATCATGTGAAAATCACCAACATTCTGCTTCATACAACTTTCCTTTTTGTTTATCGAATGCCTTTATGTTATTGTAATTTCTTCGTGGACATGCAACTATAGAAACTTTGAACCTTTCTTACTACGTATTAATTTGGACATTATCATACAAGCCTTGCCTTTCAGCTTGTGCTACTCTTTTCAAAGAAAAAATATCCTCAAGGTTGTACTTGTGTATTAGATGTATTATACAACTTCATTATATCTTATTACTATTAACTCATATTTATGCAACACAACATTTTTTGTTAGAAATGTATTAATTTTGTTAATACTATTGATGTTATGCGCTTAATTGTTTGCATGATTCTTTGAAAATCGTAAATAAACAAATCTGAAGCTGAATCTGTTAATTTACTTAAAATGACAAGTCATTGTTATAAGGATTGAATAACTAATTTAATTGTGTGGTGTTTTGTTTATTTAATTTTCGTTAGCCTGGCAACTTCCTTGACACAGCAATGACACTAGTCAAAAAGAGACCTAGAGACGGAACCTGCGGACCATCTGAAGGCCCAAAAAAATCTAAAAAGATACTTGGTAATACTTACAAAGGTATGTGATAGCAATATGTCAGTCAAATACTGTAGTATCCACCTATTTTGTTAAGATAAGAGGTTACTTTGGAAAGACTTAACAGTAGATCGATATAGACAGTTTGGTGTTTGCAATGTGCTTTCCATTGCCTAGCAAAGTTATTTTTATGATTTGCATATTCTATAAAAGTAAGAGCAAAAATTTGGTAACACTTTCATGACGAAATATTGAATTGGTGCACTTTTGGATATACATGTACAGGGATTGTAGTCTTTGCAATTTTGCTGCTAGATAGTTAAGGCATGTGTGCTCTGAATGCGCACGAAGTCGACATACATTCTTTTTAACCCAAATTTGAGCTGCTCACCGAACTTTGAGTATGAAAATAAGTTATTCCTGAAGTTATGGAGTGGTGAAGTGTGACGTCATCAAAAATAATGTCCGAATGTCGAAAACCAATTGAATATGTTAAGTATTGGCTGAGATATGACCATCTGAATAAATAGACGTCCTATGGGAACTCGGTGTTATAGGGCTGAACCAGAGCACTATAAAACTGAGTTCCCATAGGAAATATATTTATTCAGATTTTCATATCTCAGTAAATACTTAACATATTCAATTGGTTTTCGACATTCAGACATTATTTTTGATGCTCTTTTGGAAAATAAAGAAGAAAATGGGAGATTATAAAAATAGATGTTTATGATGTCACAGCTTCGGTACTCTATTGCCATTCCACTGAGCTGCACAAGGCTAGAAAAGTCAGGTAAAACGTGTTTGTTTTTTCTTCAATGACCCTTCAACCTCACACTGTATGTAAAGTCTGACAAATATGCCATAAAAATCAATGTTTAATGACTAATATTATTGTTAAAGCACCTTCGGGATTTTCTTGGTAACGAGCAAATATCATTTCTGCTTTGTTTATAACCTTGCTTTTTCATAAATGCACAATTACATGTAGCCCCATGAAGGCCACTGTGTACTGCCTATGAAAAAGTTAGAGTTTGAGTTTGTTTGTTTTACCCGACTGCTAAGAAAGCATGCGTATGCTTGTAATTAAGAAATCAGCGAGTAAATGTACATGCCTAAAACATAGTTCGTTGCCTATTGAAATTTATAAACGTTACAGTAGCATTTGATATTAATTTTGGTGGTGGTAATATTTTTATCCATACGATAAATGTATTGAAATCGGTAGAGGTGACTTTTAAACTCAATTTTTAGACTATTGTATGCTAAATACTGATTTGAGAATGTAGTCTTAGCTGTTTTAACATGCCTTTATCATTTCAAAAGTTTAATTAATGTGACAAATTGAAGAAACGAAAAATAAAATGTTGATGTTGTTCGTGTGAGTAATGGTGTAGGGATCCGTATGTACACCGTAGTTCTCAAAGTAAGTAAATATAAATGTTGCTGATTTATTGACAATGAAATGAATAACATGTTGTAAAGTATGAAAGTGTGCGTAGTTGAGATAATGTTCTTACACTAGAAATTAGCTAAGTATATATCAACGAGTAATACAAATGTGATATAGAATGTAATTCCCTTAATCTGTCTCTCAATAAAATAAGATGTTTCTGACATGTAGGTCAGTATGAATATTGCTCGTATATGAAAGCAAGAATAAAATGAATAATGATCGACATTTGTATTTAAAAAATAAAAAAAAATAAAAAAATGTTCGATAGTCTTCCAACCTCACGCTGTATGAAAGGCTGGCAAATACGACATAGAAATAATTTGTGTGACACATTGTTCAAGCACTTTGAGGATGTACTGGATAACGTGCAGTGACCTATTTCTGCCTTGTTTTTAACATTGTGTTTCATAAATGCACAAATCATAGCCCCGTGAATTTTACTGTGTACAGTGCCTATGACAAAGTTTGAGATTGTTTGTTCGTTTTACCCGACTGCTAAAAAGAGCATGTGTATGATTGTAATTAAGCAACCAGCAAGTACATGTACGTGCCTACGAACCTAGTTCGTCGCCTATTGAAATTTGTAAACGTAACAGTAACATTTGACATTAATTTTTGATGGTGGTGATATAATAAGCCAGTACAATAATGTATTGTAATCGGTGGAGGTGACTTTTATACTTAACTATTAGAATATTGTACGCTAAATACTGAATTGAGAATGTTTTCTAGGCTGCTTTAACATGCCTTTATCATTTCAAAAGTTTAATTAATGTGACAAATTGAAGAAAAAAAATAACATATTGATGTTGTTCGTGTGAGTAATGGTGTAGGGGTTTATAATTATTATGTACACTGTAGTTCTGTAACTAAGTAAATTGAAATGTTTCTGATTCATTGAAAACGTTGTTAATGTTGTTAAGTATGAAAATGTACGTAGTTGAGAAAATGTTATTGCACTAGAAGTTAGCTTAGTATATGGCAACAAGTAATAAAAATGCGATATTATTCGCATACAATAGCAATAGCAAATAATTCCCTTATCCTTTCTTTTATCAAAAATAAGGTGTTTCTGACACGTAGGCCAGTATGAATATTGCTCGTACATGAAAAAGAATGTGAAATGTGACATAAATGTGTAGTATAGACGAAGAGTATGTTGAGTATGTAATATGAGCGAACTGTTAAAGGAGAACTAGGTTTTCTAAAAAACGAGATGAATTCCTGCCATTGATGTACAATAAATCTTACGAACGTGTTCAAGAGATATATAAATGAAGATTTATTGGTATGATTCGGGGTTTTTTTAGCATGACATGGGCGCAGCCATTTTCTTGAAAATGTGACGTACCAGGCGGAGTTGTACATGTATCATACACCAAGCTTTAATTGGAAAGACTTTTGAATTCAATAACAAAACCTTTACTTTTCAATGAGGGAAGATCATAGCCGAGTAGATAAAAATTACATTTGGTGAAAAATATATAATAGGGTAACAATAATATTGTAACTCATTTATCTAAAAGTCACTTATTAAAATATAGCGGTTGAAAAATCTATTCATTTATTCGAAACCTTCGCCCAGAACAGCACCTACTTATTTCTGACAATTTGAATACAGAGGATAATAGCAGATGAATGACATGCTTTAACACCAGAACACCTGAGAAGGAAGCACCCCTAAATCTAAATACATTTAGTTGATAAACGACTCCGCGTAGTATGTCGTGCAATCAAGAAAATGGCGATGCCCATGTCTTGCTGAGAAGCTGTACTTTAAACTTGCTTTATGTCTTTCTCATACACTTTGGTGGGGAATCTTATGGATTGATGGGCAAGAATGCAATAAATCTCTCAGAACGACTAAAGTTATTCGTTGGGGTTAGTTATAAGCGCACGTATAAGTTGTAGCTCGTGTAGCTACTTGCGACCTCTATAGCAAACTAGGGTTCCATGACACATGCTCCGCCGACGATTGCTCCGCCGACATTTACTCCGCAAAACGCGACAATTGCTCCGCGACATTTGATCCGCGACATTTGCTCCGACGTCAAATGCTCCGCCGACACTTGCTCCGCCGACATTTGCTCCGCCGACAATTGCTCCGACGACAGATGCTCCGCCAACAATTGCTCCGCCGACATTTGCTCCGCCGACAATTGCTCCGCAAAACGCGACAATTGCTCCGGTGACAAATGCTCCTCGAACGACAGTTGCTCCGCCGACATTTGCTCCGCCGATAATTGCTCCTCCGACATTTGCTCCACATGAAGCGACACTTGCTCCGGTGACATTTGCTCCGACGACATTTGCTCCGCCGACAATTGCTCCGCCGACAGATGCTCCGCCGACAATTGCTCCTCCTACATTTGCTCCGCATGAAGCGACACTTCCGGTGACATTTGCTCCGCCCAAAAAGTGTCCCATAAAATACAAATGATACTAGTACTACGACAAATGATTCGCCGACAATATTTTTTATCACGGGTTATTTTCGTTTCTATTTTTCTTCATTTTCTGAATGCATTTCATGAAATATTGTAGATGAAATGAAATTAAAGAATGTTGATGATGTGGGAGGAAAAAGGAGTTACCTAAAAGTCATTTCGAATATACTGAAATAACCATCTATCACTGTACGTCCCATAATGTACACTAAACACTCATTACATATCGTGGGAAGTTTAACAAAAAAAGTAGAGCAGCAAGCCACATTTCCCAATACGCGCATACCTCCTAGTCAATTTCAAACAGCTCATCAATATTTAAGAACTGACCACAATGCAAGTAAGCATAATTATGCATCTTACTGGGTAAACCATCTGCAAGTAAAGCATTATACAATGCAGGCGCGTATCCAGGGGGGCCGAGCGGGCCTTGCCCCCCCCCCCCGCAAAAAAAAAGAGAGAGAGAGAAGAAAAAGAAGAGAAAGGGAAAGAGAAGAGAAAGGGAAAAAAAGAAGAGGAAGAAGAAAAAAAGAGGGAAGAAGGAGATCAGGGGGGGGGTAAAGGACTTGCCTCCCCCCAATCAAAAAATAAAAGAGAAGGAAGGAAAGGGAAAGAAAAAAGGAAAAGAGGAGATATAGAGGAAAAAGAAAAGAAAAGGTAGAGATCAGTTGCAGGTATATAGTCCCGCGAATAATGTGTGGAGCGGGATGGGGCCAAAATGACCTCCCCCCCTGCCAGTGTCACCTTATAATGAGGTATCAAAATATGGTCATCCGACCATGATTAAATGCCTAAAACCCTGAAGGCTCTGCCCCCTGGATTCCACCTAGGGCCCCAAGGCGGGCCCTTAGATGCTCACCTGACGGTAATTTAATGCCTAAAACCCCTGATTTCTTGGGGCTCTGCCCCCTGGACCCCACGCCAAATAGTGTCCTGCCAGTGTCACAAAATAATAAGGTATCAAAAAATGCTCATCTGACCGTAATTAACCCCTGAGCTTCCGGGGGCTTTGCCCCTTGGACCCAACCAAGACCCCTAAGGCGGGCCCCTTGATAATCATCTGACTGTAATTGAGTGCCTAAAACCCTTGAGCTTCAGGGGGCTCCGCCCCTGAACCCCACGCCAATTAGTGACCTGCCAGTGTCACAATTAGGTATCAAAATAATGCTAATCTGACCGTAATTAAATGCCTAAAACCCCTGAACTTCCGGGGCTCTGCCCCCTCGACCCCCGGCCCCCCCACTCAGGGGTCGGAATGACCGCATGCGTGTTGCCAAAATATCCGGTAAAGGGGTGCTTTTCGTGCGACAAAGTCCGGCCCGAGAATTGTAAAAAAAGGGTTGTATTTGACTTTTCACCCGGAGATTTCTTTAAAAAGGGGGTGTTTTTCCTTTTTTTCTCTCATCTCTTTGGACTCCTGAGAAGTTATTCAGAATTTAGGGGGGTACATTGAGCATTTTTCCTGATTTAGGGGGGTCTCCATGGCAGGAAAAGCCCGCGAAAAGCCCGCGAAAGGGGGGTTCGGAAATGTTGGCAGTCCTCAGATAGGGGGTGCTTTCAAAAAGAGGGAACGAGCATATGCGTACCCTAAATAACACTGAGTGGGGGGCCGGGCCTCGACCCCGCCTAGGGCCCTAAGGCGGACCCCTGAATGCTTAGCTGACCGTAAATGATTGCCTTAAAAAGGGATCCGGTAACTTTGTCTCAGATTCTGAAAACATATTCTGGATTTAGCTCATGATGCAATGATAATTATAAACCTTTAGGTCAGTCAGGAACCCCGTGACTTCTACAAGCCAATCGCCTGTCTGTTTATCAAGATATTTATGATTGGAATTACAAATTTTGAAAACCGTTCGCCTGACGGTTTTCATAACACTACAGTCTATTGGGGAAAACGAGTATGGTAAAAACCGGTCACTCAAAGATTTTTACTTTTTTGAGGCACTTCTTGATCATTTTGAAGCGCAATTTTTGAGGGCTTCAATCATATCACAGACACTGATAACACGTAGGGCCGTGTATCTCAGATTTAACATTGTTAAACTATCCCTGAGCGTCCAGGGGCGGACAAGGTATCAACATTATGTTCATCTGACCGCAGGCGCGTAGCCAGGGGGCGGTGGGGTGGTCCCCCCTAAAACGCCGACCAAAAAAAGAGAGGAGAGAAAAGGAAGAGGACGTAGGAAGAAAAGCAAGTAGACAAAGAAATATTTTTGAAATTCAGACAAGGATTAAGAGTCGAGATCGGTACAACGAATCGTCATCTTTCTCTAATAATTTGATAAAACGTCAAAGCTTCCGCGCTTCGCGCGGGAGGAGGGGAAACTGAATTCAGACGAGGATAATTTTCGAGAACGGTACAACGAATCGTCTTCTTTCTCTAATGATTTAATGAAATGTAAAAGCTTCTGCGCTTCGAGGAGGAGGGAGGGGGAAACTCGCCCCTCCCTGCACCCAACCCCCACCCCAATTACGTCACTGCTGGTCACCATATTACGTACCAATATTTGGCTCGCATAATTTCAAATTTGGGCCCCCCCCCCCCTAAGAAATCCTGGATCCGCGCCTGATACAATGTACTAGGTCATCATGGAAGTTCTAGAAAACAACAGGGGAGGGATCAAAATAAGCTTTGAAGGGCACTTATACGTAAAAGAGAGAACTCATTCAGACGGGAAATTTAGGCAGCCTTTCTGCTTATTCCCATTTATACAAATCATTTTATTGCAGTTTGATGTTAGTTCTTCATGATAAGCCAATTGCTTTTCTTCCGGTGGTTCCGTGAGTCTCTTAAAGTCAGTGAAAACAAAGTACTCGAATGAGACGGGGTGTTTTACACACTAATATATATATATATTTATTAAAGCACTTAACTGACGGAAAGAAACCTATAGAAAACGGACTGGATATTATTGAAATTCTATTCTAAACAAGAATGTACTTCATGTACTATATTACGTTACAACGAGAGAAATAGAACTCGAGAGGGGGAGAAGAGAAGAAGTGATGAAAATGAAAGAAGACTAATAGCATGAGAGGAAAGAAAAGAGATAAGACAAAGAAAAGGGTGTGAAAAGGAAAAGGAGGAGCAAGAGAGAGAAAGAAAGATAGCCTTGAGCTTTGGATCAGCTAACAGATTTTGAAACAGATTTTGAGCGGAGTAATTATCTTTCGCCGGAGAACTTGCATAGGGAGCTACAACTTTTTTATAAATCAAACATTATGGGGAAAAGCAAAAAACGGCTGAGCATTTATTGCACTAATTGCCAGAGGAGCATTCATGTCTTTCACGAGGCCGCACTTTTGGAACAGAGAGCAACTTTATTGTCGGCGGAGCATTGTCTTTTACGGGGTACTTTTGGGGAGGAGCAACAATTATTGTCGTAGTAGCCTATGTATTTTACGGGGCACTTTTTGAGCGGAGCAAATGTCGGGGGAGCAAATATCGCGGAGCAAATGTCGGCGGAGCAATTGTCGGCGGAGCAAGTGTCGCTTCAGGCGGAGCAAATGTCGGCGGAGCAACTGTCGGCGGAGCAACTGTCGTTCGAGGAGCATTTGTCACCGGAGCAATTGTCGCGCTTTGCGGAGCAATTGTCGGCGGAGCAATTGTCGGCGGAGCAAATGTCGGCGGAGCAATTGTCGGCGGAGCAATTGTCGGCGGAGCAACTGTCGGCGGAGCAACTGTCGTTCGAGGAGCATTTGTCACCGGAGCAATTGTCGCGCTTTGCGGAGCAATTGTCGGCGGAGCAATTGTCGGCGGAGCAAATGTCGGCGGAGCAATTGTCGGCGGAGCAATTGTCGGCGGAGCAAATGTCGGCGGAGCAAATGTCGGCGGAGCAAATGTCGGCGGAGCAATTGTCGGCGGAGCAAATGTCGCGGAGCAAATGTCGCGGAGCAATTGTCGCATTTTGCGGAGTAAATGTCGGCGGAGCAATCGTCGGCGGAGCATGTGTCGGGTTACCCAAACAATGCCTAAGGCCAAATTAAAAAAAAAAAAACATGTTTAGCGTCCTGTTTTTCAAAAAATAGGAAGGAGGAGGCCCTTTTTATCGTTTTTTTTTCTTTCAAAATGGCCGCTCAAAAAGGCTGCTCGGTACATTTTCCCTGACATTCGGGCTATTTTTCAAGATGGCGGCCGACATTTTTTTTTTTTTTTTTTTAATCAGAAACAGATCCATTTTAGCAGTGTTTTTCATGATTTTTTCTTTTAAAAAAATCAACAAAATCAACAAAAAAATTCCAAAAAAAAAAAAAAAGGAAAATAGGAGGCGGCCCCCCAAAAGGAAGCGGGCGGGGACGCTAAACATGTATATATTTTAAATGGCCTAATAGCGGTACCCGTTCGTCCACCCTTAATCCCCTTTTTCTAATATTGATTGAGAGCTGATTTGATGAGATAATTTGATGAGATAATCAGTATCAGTGACCACGCAGGAAGGTCTAATCCCTTCTGGCCAAACTAGTGCAGACAGGCTTTTAAGTTACTTACGCGATATGCCGTTCGCGTATATGGTGTCTCATAAGGGACATCGCGAATTATAAACTTTGTTGTGAAATGGCCGGCACGACGTCGGGAAAGTACGTTGGGCCAACAACGTTGCCAGTTGCATAAAACTTACCATTGATAGTAACTTTGCCATCAATAACTACCATGGTAACAGGGCTCAACAGCCAATAAAAATCAAGGTTTACATGGTAGTTACCGTTGATGGCAAAGTTTTGTGAAATGATGTCTATATAAAAATTCTAACGTTGGCCCAATGTTAAAATGTACTCAAGCCCAATGATGTTGACCAAACATCAATTTCCCTGACGTCGGGCAAACATCGGATTTTGACATTTGGTCAACCTTACCTCATGTTTCAGTGACGTTGCAAAATGACCTGACGTTGAAATGTCCGCCAGCCCAATCGTGAAGTGGCCCAGCGTGAATTTACGACGTGGGTCCAACATCATAATTTTGACATTGGGCTTACATCAAATTCTGACGTCGGCCCAATGGTAGATGTGTGGTTCTTATGAAGGTTTTATTGTGAATTATATGGCTGTGGCGCTGTATATGTTCCTTTCACTAAAAGAATTTGCAATGGGAATGTTTTGACGTAGCCAAACCAAATCAATGGGGGGGGGGGGGGATATTATCATTGTGGACTTCGATTGTTTTTGCATCACTGATGGTCCTACATTTAAAATAGACTTTCAACCCACTTATACCGTGTGAGTCCAAAAAAAAAGTTTACATCTAGAAAACTGCTAATTATGTAAACAAATCATCTACGAACAGTAAATTATGATACATCTAATATGAAAGAGCGTTTTATCCCAAATCAATTGGTATCAATTTTGTGTGGTATGTGTTCAAGCTTGGATGAAGAGGAGGCAATTTTTGCGAGAGTGCAAAAAAAAACTTGCACCAAAGTGATGCCAATACAGTATGTGATATGTAGGGATTAAAGTGAGAGAATGAATTGAATGTATCAAATGAAATGCATTGCATATGCTTTTTTGCAGAAGCAAAGTCACAAACACAAACACACACACACGCGCACAAATGTTCGTTGATATTTGATATTAGATATTTGATATGTGTGGCATGATTAATTTTGTTAGGGATGTTATTTGGAACTGCAATGACCTAATTAATACACAAATCCCAATTGTTGTATTCAAACATCACATACGCAACTTTAGCGCAAGACGATTTTTGCAAACAATGCCTCCTTTTCATCCAAGCGTGAACACATACCACCAGGGGCGTAAATCCGTACCGAGGGGTGGGGGGGGGGGATGATCGACGATAGCCATCACATATAACACGAGCACACGCGCGCCCACACTAATTTACGCAAGCGCGCGCGATCGCGCACGCACAAACACACATCACACACACACACACACACACACACAAACGAAATCAGTTTCCCCCTCTTGCGCGAAGCGCGGAAGCCTTGACGTTTCCTTTAATTATTAGAGAAAGCAGACGATTGGGTGTACTCAGGGGCGTCGCCAAAGGGGGGGTGTGGGGGGGTGCGACACCCCCCCCCCCACCTGTCAGGATATTGTCGGTAAAATTGCGCTGCCGTCGGGAAAAAGAGAAAAGGGGGAGGGAAAAAAAGAGAGGGAAAGGGAAAGAAAAGAAAAAAAGAAAAGGAAAAGAAAAGAAAGAAAGGAAAGAAAGGAAAAGAAAGGAAAGAAAAGAGCAGAAAGAAAGAGAAAAAAGAAGAAGAGGGAGGAGAGGAAAGAAAGGAAAAGAAAGAAAAGGAAGAAAAGGAAAAAGAAGAAAAAAGAGTGAGAGGGAAACAAAAGAAACGGGGGATGAAAGAGAGGAGAGAGAGGGGAGGTAAGAGTCTGAGAG
Organism: Strongylocentrotus purpuratus; assembly: GCF_000002235.5. Taxonomy (NCBI): domain Eukaryota; kingdom Metazoa; phylum Echinodermata; class Echinoidea; order Camarodonta; family Strongylocentrotidae; genus Strongylocentrotus; species Strongylocentrotus purpuratus. Next base: position 6,915,840 of record NW_022145614.1, read on the forward strand.
AGGAGGAGTGGGAGTAAAAGAGAAAAGGGGGTTGTTAAGTGGAGTCGTCTCGTCGAGGGAGCAAGAAAGACACAGGTAATTATGTTGTTGTGTCGGGTCAGCTGTGTCGGTATTCTTGCTCGATCCTCGTGTACTATATCAATGCAGAAGTTTGAAGTCGGTGAGATGTATATTGTCGGTCGGCCGACAAGTTTTTTTTCCCTACGAACTGTGACTTCTTATCCGCTGTGAAGACTTCGAGAGTGACTACAATACTTGTATTTTCTCAAAGTTTCACTTTCCTATAATATCAGCTAAAGAAATCAGAGGCCTAAAATTTTCGGGGAAACTAAATTCAAACAAGGTTTAAGAGTCAACAACGGTACGACGAATCGTCTTCCTTTCTTTATATTGTGATGAAACGCCAAAAATTCCGCGCTTCGCGCGGAAGGGGAAACTTCATTTAGACGAGTCGAAAACGGTACAACGAATCGTCTTCTTTCTCTAATAATTTAAGGAAACGTCAAAGCTTCCGCGCTTCGCGCGAGAGGGGGAAACTGAATTCAGACAAAATTAATAGGGCTTATTTAGAGTCGAAAACGGTACAACGAATCGTGTTCTTTCTCTAATAATTTGAGGAAACGTCAAAGCTTTCGCGCAAGCTGGGGAAACTGAATTCAGATGAATAGGGCTTAATAAGAGTCGAAAACGGTACGATGAATCGTCTTCCTTTCTCTATATTGTGATGAAACGCCAAAAATTCCGCGCTTCGCGCGGAAGGGGAAAACTTCATTTAGACGAGTCGAAAACGGTACAACGAATCGTGTTCTTTCTCTAATAATTTGAGGAAACGTCAAAGCTTTCGCGCTTTGCGCGAGATGGGGAAACTGAATTCAGATGAATAGGGCTTAATAAGAGTCGAAAACGGTACGATGAATCGTCTTCCTTTCTCTATATTGTGATGAAACGCCAAAAATTCCGCGCTTCGCGCGGAAGGGGAAAACTTCATTTAGACGAGTCGAGAACGGTACAACGAATCGTCTTCTTTCTCTAATAATTTGAGGAAACGTCAAAGCTTTCGCGCTTTGCGCGAGATGGGGAAACTGAATTCAGATGAATAGGGCTTAATAAGAGTCGAAAACGGTACGATGAATCGTCTTCCTTTCTCTATATTGTGATGAAACGCCAAAAATTCCGCGCTTCGCGCGGAAGGGGAAAACTTCATTTAGACGAGTCGAGAACGGTACAACGAATCGTCTTCTTTCTCTAATAATTTAAGGAAACGTCAAAGCTTCCGCGCTTCGCGCGAGAGGGGGGAAACTGAATTCAGACAAAATTAATAGGGCTTATTTAGAGTCGAAAACGGTACGACGAATCGTGTTCTTTCTCTAATAATATGAGGAAACGTCAAAACTTCCGCGCTTCGCGCGGGAGGGGGAAGCTTCATTCAGATAAGGATTAAGAGTCGAGAACAGTACACCGAATTGTCTGCTTTTAATTCTCATAATTTAATGAAACGTCAAAGCTTCCGCGCTTCGCGCGGGTGGGGGAGAAACTGAATTCAGACAAGGATTAAGAGTCGAAAACAGTACACCGAATCGTCTGCTTTTTCTCATAATTTAATGAAACGTCAAAGCTTCAGCGCTTCGCGCGGGTGGGGGAGAAACTGAATTCAGACAAGGATTAAGAGTCGAGAACAGTACACCGAATCGTCTGCTTTTTCTCATAATTTAATGAAACGTCAAAGCTTCCGCGCTTCGCGAGGGTGGGGGAGAAACTGAATTCAGAAAAGGATAAACAGTCGAGAACGGTACAGCAAATCGTCTTCTTTTTTATAATAATTTAATGAAACGTCAAAGCTACCGCGCTTCGCGCGGGAGGAGGGGAAAACTTCATTCAGCCAAGGATTACCAGTCGAAAACGGTACAATTAATCGTCTTCTTTTCCTAATAATTTAAGGAAACGTCTAAGCTTTCGCGCTTCGCGCGGGAGGCCCATCACTCACACTCCCCTAATGAGCGCGCTTTTAAGTGATTCTCTTGCTCACTACCGCCCCTCCCTAAAATAAGATCCTAGCTCCGCGCCTGCATTAATATATAGCTATGATGCTGACTAAATTAGAGAAATAATTCGTTTATTTATGTCGTCGAGGAAAATGACCATTTTGCGCATATGCAAGTACTATAGATAGTCCATAGGCCCCAGGTTTATAGGGTTGAATTTGTAGATATTGGACATTTAATTTTGTCGGTAATTGGTGGCTGGTTTTGTCGGTAATCGTTGGCCTCTACACCCCCCCACTGAAAAAGGTCTAGCGACGCCCCTGGGTGTACTGTTCTCGACTCTTGATTCTCGTCTGAAATCAGTTTCCCATTCCCGCGAGAAGCGCGAAAAGCTTAGACGTTTGATTTAATTATTATAGAAAGAAGACGATTCGTTGCACCGTTTTCGATTCTTAATAAGCCCTATTTATCTGAACTCAGTTTCCCCCCTCTCGCGCGAAGGGCGGAAGCCTTGACGTTTCCTTAAATTATTAGAGAAAGCAGACGATTGGGTGAACTGTTCTCGACTCTTAATTCTCGTCTGAATTCAGTTTCCCCTTCCCGCGCGAAGCGCGAAAAGCTTAGACGTTTGATTTAAATATTATAGAAAGAAGACGATTCGTTGCACCATTTTCGACTCTTATTAAGCCCTATTTATCTGAATTCAATTCAATTCATTCAATATAAACAACAAATTAATTCATTCATAGACCTACACAAACATCACATGCATTGCAGCCCTTAAATATCATCCCCTCGTCCCTTAAGTTTTAGGTGTAAACAAAATTAATGACAACCACCGAGTAGGACCTGGACAATGCAACAGTTACCGTATTATTTATCACTCTCAATCAGATGCGTTCACAGTTTTCACCCGGAGATTTCTTTAAAAAGGGGGTGGGTTTTTTTCTCTCTCTCTTTGGAATCCTGAGAAATGTAAAAAGGGGGTTATAAAATATCTTAAATATCATTAAAAAAAATTGATCGAATCCCGGGATCAAATTCCTGAAACTCCTGCTAGCTTTGAAAGCTCATTCAGGATTATTTCATTTTGAAAAGTAAAAACATTGGCCCCCAGCCCCCCAGTCCCTCTCGATCGATTAGAGCTCACCTGAAATTGGGGGGGGGGGGGGTCTCCAAGGCAGGAAAAGCCAGCGAAAAGCCGGCGAAAGGGGGATTCAGAAATGTTGGCAGTCCTGAGACAGTGGCGGATCCAGGGGGGGGGGGGGCGCGGGGGGCCCGGGCCCCCCCCCCCCTTGAGAAAAAAATCATGTAAAATCACGTGATTTTTACCTTTTTTGGGGTTGGGCCCCCCCCCCCTGGCGCTCAAGGGGGGGGGGGTGCAAATCGAAATTTTTTTTGAGGATCAAAAAAAAAAAAAAATGTGCTCACTACCCCCCCCCCCCCCCCCCCCCCCCCCCCCCCCCCCCCCCTGAGCGACTTTTTGGCCGGCGCGTTTTCAAATTTTCGGGAGCAAAAAAAGAAAAAAGTTGGGCCCCCTTCCCTTAGAAATCCTGGATCCGCGCCTGTCCTGAGATAGGGGTTGGGGGTGCTTTCAAAGGGAGGGAACGAGCATACTCGTACCCTAAATAACACTGAGTGGGGGGGGGAGAGCCGGGCATCTTCTGTACATGATTGCACTTTTTAAGCGCTCGCGCGCTAGCGCACTTTACGTCTAGGCTATAATAATACCTTGCAAAGTAACGAAAAATTATTCTGAAGTTTATGAAGTGCTTGTTCGCACACGTCGCGCAACTACTCTTAATGATCGTGACATACTGTACACGTGTAGGCTATACAGTTATACATACATTAAAAAAAAACCTCATTTCTCATGCATTATGCTGAAAGTGAAACCATCACATTTTTTTTCTTCTTCTTCCTTTTTTTTTTCTCTTTTTTTGTTGTTGTAATCTCAGGGGGGGGGGGTGATTGTACAGGCCATCCCCCCCCTACTTCAAGCCAGGGGGGATGCAGCCCCCCCATCCCCCCGGGATTTACGCCCCTGCATACCACACAAAAATGATACCAATTGATTTGGGATAAAACGCTCTTTCATATTAGATGTATCATTATTTAAGGTTCATAGATGATTGAAACGGGGTGCCCCTCTTAAAAATAGTCTAGACATCCATAGAAATACTTCTACTTGTAGATCGTGTCCAGAAGCCCGGTTACCGTTTTCTTAAGAATAATACCTCATTCGTGTTCTCGCTTAAGTTCAAATTCCATGCAGATGCTAAAAAAAGTTTATAGCTTTTTATAACTGTTTATGCTTTTTCTTTTATCCAAAGTCATATTATAATGGGTGCCATTTTTATTTTTATGTTTATATGACGACGGGGCTATATATAAACGGGGCTGAGTGGTTTGGAGGCAGCAGTCCAAACCAAATCTACATGATTACTCCCACCCCCCCCCCCCCCCTCACTCCAAGGGTCCACCGCCCCTATTTATCAAGTAGATCTATATACTTTTTCCCATCGCTATACAGTACCAGTTTACAGTTGTATCAGTGCGCATGCGCAGACAGTTGACGAGGAGGCGCGGCGTTTGATAAAGCCTAAAGGTAAACATTTTTTAATCTTTTATTTTGGTCTTCAAACGTTCAAACAAAAAGAACTCACGAACAGAAAACATTGCTATATGCGTGACAGTAATCCATGATTCTAATTTAATTACTTTAGGGTCTATGTATGATTGTGTTTTAATTATGATGTTCGGTATCTTTCGAGTGCATGTCGTGTGTAACCGTAACTGCTATCCTACTCGAGCGCGAGCGGTGCGACCCCACGAGTTATGACTTATGGGGACAAAGTTTGCATAGATCTGCCTTGCCCCGTGCGTTGGCTGCCGCTAAAAAGCCAAAAGCGGCCAGCTGATAAAGCCAGTGCCATGGACTGTTTTCTTTGTCAATATGCTATGATTTATATATTCATTGAGGCTTTCGTTAACTTGTTACATCACGTGAGGAACAACTTTAGAATACCCCACCACAAAAATTGACCAAACTTTTGTAGATCTAGACTAGACTAGACCTAATTATGAAGGAAAAAACTGTGATAACGCCATTACGAACGTGTAGATGGCGCACAGTTTTTCCTTCATAATCATTTTACCTTCGGCGTAGACTAACAAAGTTAGAAGGGATGAGATTGACGGCAGCGAGAGTTTAACACGGCTTGCAAGATTTTCAACATGGATGTCGATTTTGACCGATAATTTCCTTAAAAGGGACCATTAAACGGATTATATCAATCAAGTTAGTAAGTGGAACCGATGTATTATAGCCTAGGCCTAATTTAAAATTGGAAATGAACGAGGTAAAATGACATTTTGGGGGATTTTGGGGGCATAACAATACGGCCGTGGCAATACGTGCCTTCACGGTTGTTTCATCGCAAAGCATGCCGGGACATAATTCTAGTCCATTTTCACCTTCGCCGTGATCAGCTGTCCTGTTGCAAACAACGGGATTCTTATCGAATCAACATCATAATCTTGTACATAGTCCGCTATTCTGCAGTGATTTTCTTCCAATCCAGTATCATTTGTACGGTAAGAAAACCAAAGTTTGTGGTTATTCATTTTTATGACTAATAAAGCTGATAATACGACGTAATGAGAGTGGGCCGAGATCCAACTTTAGTAAATCTAGGCCTAGATCTAGTCCCGTATGTTCAAATGTGTGTGCATTTTAAGTAGACTGTTTGTCTTTTAAGCTGCTTAAGTACACTCGTCTCGTGTTTTAGGTAGAAATGTACAGTAATATGAGATTTATGTCTCATGAAATATGAATAGACTTTCTAGATCCTATAATTGATAATGGAATAGGGTCTACTAGAATGGCCGACAGTTAGGCCTAGAAGTAGAAAGTGATTGCAATTAGAAATTATATAAATGTAAGAAAGTAAAAGAGGCCATGAAAACGATAGATTTTTTCGATCTGGATCTGAATATAATAGTCTGATATCAATGAGCTCTACTTGAGGATCTACATGACGGGGGCGTATGGAGGATTTTTTCGAGGGGGGGGGGGGGCCGGGGGGTAAAATTTGAAAATCACGCAGTCAATTTCACAACGACTCGGCCAGCCGGTGAATAAGCCGGGGGTGGTAAGAGCACCTTTTTTTTTCCTTCTTTTTTTCCCCGAAAATATGAAATTTGGGAGACCGATATTTTGTTCAGTTGGTGGGGGGTAAGGTCACCTTTTTGGGTCACCCTTTAGCACAAAAAATGTTTAATTTATTTTTGTTATTAAAAAAGTGAGGGGGGGAGGTTCCTCAAAAACACACACACACATAGTCTAAACAAAATTGGAGGAGGGGGGGGGGGGTTCAACCCCGAAACTCCCTCCCCCCTGCATACACGTCTGCTACATGATCTAGTGTTGAAGAAGTGATGAGGGTTCTTTGGTCACAAACTTAAATTTGATTTTCTTTTCCCTTTTATTTATCAGTTGCAGCATCATCGAACACTATGACCCATGAATCAGAAGATAACGTAGATGCTACGAGAGAGCTCATTTCACAATGGACAACAGAAGTGTTACGTGACTTTCTACAAGGAGGGGACTCAAGCTTGGAAATCGAGTACCGTCAGCCATCCGAGGTAGAGATAAACTGGACGATGGATGGAGAGGGGGCGGGGGGGGGGGGGGGGGGGGGGGGGAGAAAGGCATGCAGACTGCAGAGCTGGTCGTCTACTATGTATAGAGACATTTGTGTGTACCTAGTAGATAAGGACCCTCCATCACTAGAGGGAAGAATGAGAGACTACAAAGAGGGAAAGGCATTTAGTTATTTTGCCAGTTTCTGGTTAGGGAGATATTTTTTTCATCTCGTGGGAGAAAGCTGTCTGTAATTCAAAATCATTTGATACTTGAATAAATTTAGTTCATTTTCTAGACTGTTTCATGTCAAACCGTTGATTCTACTTTCTTGTGAGTATAGTCAGAGAGATAGAGAAGTAACACGAGTAAAGAATGAAAAAGAAGCTAATATTTGAACGAGGAGGAGAAAATGGAGATTACGTTGTTGCCCATAGAGTTGGAATAATTGTTCTTACCACTTTTTATTAAATGATTGTGACCATTTGGTTTATTGTTTGTACATAAAGGTCATATGTTATAAGAACTGTATTGATCAATCTAAAGAGTCTTATAGATTGATTAATACAGTTTTGAGATGATGATGATGATTGTGATGATGAACGAGAAGGAGAAGAGGAGGAACATATCATGAGTTGATGGAGAAAAGATTGATAGAGGGGTTATCATTACAGAGAGAGAGAAAGAGAGATGGACTAACATGAGGAAGGGAGAGCAAGAATGGAGGCTATGACATAGGGGAAGAGATAGAAATCAAAATTATATTTATACTAACATTTACTAAATTAGAATAGTAAATTAGAAGATAAAGCTAAAGGAAAGAATGCAAACTAAAATTAAGCAAAGACCATCACAATATCGTTTACATTATAATATAAATTAAGTAAAGGTACATGGAAACGTGTACATTTGTAAAATTTAATCTCTTGTTCTCTTAGATCTTCCTCTTCACACCTAATTCTTGCTCTCCCTCTCTATCTCTCCCCCCTCTCTGTCTCTTTCTCTCTCCTCTCTCCTTATTATCACTCTTTCTTTTTCATTAAGCGTCGACATCTCTCTCGATGCCTCTCTCTGTTTCTATGATTTTTCTCTCGTTAAATATTTAAAACATCAGGTCTGTCTGACCTTCCTCTCTTGAATAAATCATGAATAACTTCAACTCGGCGTCCTACATACAGTAATGATTGCTTAGTACTCGTCTACAACCTTCTCTGTGTTGTTTTATTTTATTGATAAAATAAATATAACCATGAGATGAATACAAGTTAGATCAATATCAACAGGTTTAATGCAATGCATATAAGTTGACATCTTATGAAGAAGTAGTACCACCCCCGCCCCCCCCCTCCAGGAACGGGAACGGAGGTACCGCATGCGTGTTCCCAAAATCTCTGGCTCGTAACAAAGAAAAAGATCTGCCCGTATTGACTTTACACACTGGACTTTTGCTGAGAAGGGGGGGGGGGGGGGGGGGTACCACCTTTAATGCAAACAGATTTAAAGGGATCGGGTAACTTACTCTCAGATTCTGAAACAAAATCCTGGATTTAGCTCATGCTGCAATGATAAATTTAGGTCAGTCAGGAACTCAATGACTTTTACAATCCGATCGCCTGTCTGATTATCAAGATATTTACGATTGGAAATCGAAACCAAATTTTGTGTTTGCCAAACGGTTTTCATAACACTACAGTTTATTGGGGAAAACGAGTATGGTAAAAGGGGTCAAACAAAGATTTTTACTTTTTAGAGGCACTTCTTGATCATTTTGAAGCACAATTTTGTTAGGGCTTCAGTATTAATACACCATATCACAGACACTGGTAGCACGTAGGGCCATACGTCCATCTCGGTTTAAACATTGTTATACATTGTTAAACAATGCATTTTACAATACCTTTACAACATACACCATACACCATTTGCTGTCACATGGTTTGGAAATCACATTACAGATAATAATTCTACAACTGTGAGGTTTCACCTGTCGTCATTTGATACCCGAAGGAACACTTTTTTAGGGGCTAAATCTAATTTTTTCACAAGGCAAAATAACTATATGCCTTCCCCTCTTTGTAGTCTCTCATTATTTTTCCCTCTAGTGATGGAGGGTCCTTATCCAGTAGGTACATACAAACATAGTAGGCCAGTTCTGCATGCCTACCCCCACCCCCCCCCCCCCCCAATCCATCCATTGTCCAGTTCCTCACAGTGTCTACCTCGGATGGCTGAACAGCTACCGCGTCAAGGCAGAGAACAAATAATGACTACCGGTACTCGATTTCCAAGCTTGAGTCCCCTCCTTGTAGAAAGTCACGTAACACTTCTGTTGTCCATTGTGAAATGAGCTCTCTCGTAACATCTACATGCACGGTGTTATCTTGTTTCATCGGCCGTGTTCGATGATGCTGCAACTGATAAATATAAGGGAAAAGACAATCATATTAAGTTCTTGACCACAAGAATGATTGTAACAAAAGAATCCTTATCACTTCTTCAACACGTAGATGCTCAAGTTGAGCTCATCGATATCAGAATTTATATCCAGATCCAGATCGACAAATCTATCATTTTCATGGCCTCTTGTACTTTTTTACACTTAATTGCAATCACTATCTAAATGTCAGCCATTCTAGTAGACCCTATTCCATTATCAATTATAGGATCTAGAAAGTCTATTAATATCTCATGAGACATAAATCTCATATTACTGTACATTTCTACCTAAAACACGAGACGAGTGTACTTAAGCAGCTTAAAAGACAATCAGTCTACTTAAAATGCACACACATTTGAACATACGGGACTAGATCTAGGCCTAGATTTACTAAAGTTGGATCTCGGCCCACTCTCATTACGTCGTATTATCAGCTTTATTAGTCATAAAAATGAATAACCACAAACTTTGGTTTTCTTACCGTACAAATGATACTGGATTGGAAGAAAATCACTGCAGAATAGCGGACTATGTACAAGATTATGATGTTGATTCGATAAGAATCCCGTTGTTTGCAACAGGACAGCTGATCACGGCGAAGGTGAAAATGGACTAGAATTATGTCCCGGCATGCTTTGCGATGAAACAACCGTGAAGGCACGTATTGTTCAGTCTCTATATCCGGAGGTCTAGTGGAGCCAGACGTAGTCTCAGTGGAACAACCGACGATTATAGAGACTGAAGCTTTCGGTCTAACATAGGCTAGATCTTGACTAGATCTAGATCTAGTCTAGGACTAGGAGCATCATTATCCTGGCTGTGTAGTAAAAGCTGTGCTTTTGATTCTCAACATTTCAAACACCACTGTACAAAACTCAACTGATTTCACTCTAAATCGGTACTTTAGTGACAATTGATGACACCTAAATAGCAGTAAAATACATTTTTTTCAACTTAGGTCTAGATCTAGGTCTAGAGTACTAAAGGAGCCCGTTTTCGGCCACTTAAGACAAAATCCTTTTTTTAGGACCCTTTACTTCCTATTTATTATCATTTTTTGTTCAAATCATGAAGCAAATATTATTATTATTTAAACAAAAAAAGAATCCCAGAAAAAAATCACGAATTGCCATGACAATATTCATTTCAATTTTCACTGTTTTGGAGCCAGTTATCGGCCGAGCGTTTCAGTTTACGGCCGCATGTACAAAGTCAATAGGAAGCGCTCGCGCGGGCCGTGCGTTTCCGCGCTGATGTACAGCACAAGTGGGCGGAGCAGGTATCCCACGCCGGAGCTCCCTGGTGCTCGCCTGGCCGAAGACAGGCACAGCGGTGATCGGAAGTTTGAATCTGAATTAGACAGACATATCGTGTGTGCGTGGCAGGGTCCGGCTGCATTGATTTAAGACATGCGATGAGATACTTTTGAGCTTGCGACTAACACAAAATCGGGCTCTAAATCTGAAAAATACTTGAAATAAAGCTGATTTTATGGTACCCATATTTCTTACATACACGCGTAAGATACTCGATTTTTCAGATTCGGATAGCGGGACCGCCGATTACATCGCTAAAATGTGATATTTTAGGATATATTTTTCATTGCAAATGTGGTTCTTCAGTGACACTGGCATGGTATGGTATGAGTGGGATATGTGTTATGCTATTATGCGATGTATTTTAGAGTGATTTTACCTTGCATCCAACCAATCGGCCGAAAACGGGAGCTGGCCGATTACGGGCTCCTTTATGTTAAAAAGAATAATTAAAAAAATCAAATTGCAAGTCTAGACCTAGAACTCTAGGTCTACTGTCAAACTTTGCTTACAGCCGCATCGGTATGATTGTATGCAGTCTATGCAATATTGTGTGGTGTGTGTATTTGTGTATGGGTCTAATAATACCTGCCTCACAGCATGTATGCAGTGCTAGAGGTCAATACACATGATTAGCATTGGCTCTCTTAGACCGAAAGCTTCAGTCTCTATATCGTCGGTTGTTCCACTGAGACTACGTCTGGCTCCACTAGACCTCCGGATATAGAGACTGAACAATCGCCTATATGCCATCGTATGTTGAAGATATCACGGCTAGATTTTAGCCGTTAGGCCCCTCCCACAAACATGACAAACTTGAGGAGAAATACATCATTTATCTTCAATTGCAGTAATTTTCTAGGCAATTGTCAGTCTCTAAAAGTTCCCTTTTTACCCCCCTTCCCCACGAAATAGAAATATAAAAGAAATAAAAGGACTTACCAAGCTTTAGACTGCTTCTCGATGACCCACGTCAAGCCTTCTGACCGACAGAAATCAAAATGGCGGCTAATGAATATTCAAATACGATAATGGGGATGGTTGACCTCGCCTCGGCTAGCTCCTCCGCGCGGCACGTCGAGGATAGCGCGCGCAAGTGAAGCAGACAACACGAGAACTCAAACGATGCGAGATGTACATGTACGCGCACGTCTATGAATGAGGTCAATGGGGTGGAGACTGAAGTGAAGCCCCCCAATTTTATTTAGACAGAATAACCTTACTTGGCTGCTAGACTAATATTAAAAATATTAATTTATACAAATATAAGCCCAAATATATCCTACAATTTAGTTATTACAATTATGGCACTCAAGGATTTTGCTAAAGCTTTTCACATCGAAGGAACATCATGTTTTCTTATGTATAACTGATTTTCTTATAAAATTGAAGATATGGCGTATATATTCAATACTGAATGAATGCCATTGATGTTTTCTTATGTATAACTGTTTTTCTTATAAAATTGAAGATATGGCGTATACACTGTATATTCAATACTGAATGAATGCCATTAAACTATTACCTACAACAACAACAACAACTATTGATGTTCCTGAGTGAATTTTTTTAGCTACTATAGTTCCAAGAATGAGTCATTGTGTATTTGTTTTATATCCCTTCATTCATTGGACACTTCTGTAATCTGATAATAACATGTACCGTACTCACATTCACATCACATTCAAAAAAGAAATAAAAGAATATTGCACGGCTCAAATGAAACATTGAAGGATGTAAATATTTTTAGCTGGCCCTATATTATACAGTTACTGCATTAGTGTAGTACAGTTACTGCTCAGCGTAAATTGCATGACATTGGCACCGTGACACAGTTGCCTGCTGGAGACATTTGAAATCCTGTACGCTCGCTGAATTTTGCCAGTTTTTTTTTGGGGGGGGCTGGGAAAACGAATAATTCACTATTTCCGGGAAAAGGTGAACTATTCGGCAGGAAACGTCTTTTATAATATTATTATTCTGTTTATTGTTGTGTACACTCCTAATACAACAAACTTACGATAAGGGATATAAAGTTTATAACATGATTCAGCTAGATTATTTACATATGGGTAGATAATTGCACAGCTAACAACATGTACATCACATTAAACATGTAGAAATTTGAAACAGTACTCATTTGCCAACTTGTAGATCTAGATCTACATACACTATCATTTCATACTATTGAAAATATGATTTACTGCAATATTTTTGTGCTAACAATTAAATCTACATGTATATGTACCATAACTGTTATATACATGTACATGTAGACATAGTATTAAACATAGTCGAAGAAGCTGAAAAGTTTTTTTTTATTTGACTACAATTTTTTGTTGGTGTCATGTCCATTATGGTTACAAAGAGTCTATTTTCTCTTCAACAATCAAGTGAAATACTATGGAAGTATGTTATGTGTATATCCCTCTTTGAAATGTGTCTGATATTGATGCACTTACAGGCTTACTGAAACATGCTTTAGGGCCTTTGAGTTTGCTTAAAATTGTAGTAAATAACCAAATTTAATTTGGATGTCTTGTCCATTGCGCTGGAATTGATGATGATGATCCACAGCACTTGTATGGCGTCATTAATTCTGTTTCAAACATTTAAAGGTGCCCGGTTGACCATGTTGACCTTGTTGTTTTACAATTGCTGTACAAAACTGTGACAGTTTGAGATTTTCTTATCCAGTTTTTGGATTTTACTCTGGTTACTAAGCCACAAAGCCACAAATATAGATGTGTAATTACTGTTTGTTTTTTTTCTCTCCAGAAAGTTGTGAGTAGCCATGTCAGATGCCATGGATTTGAGTAGGGGACAAAATAACAGTGATGATGATGGTGGCATCGTGCTTCACCAGTGGAGGAGTTGGACCCCTGAGGACGTGGGAAGGTACTTCAAAGTGAAAGGTCTCTCAGAGGAGGGTGATATCCTGACACGTGAGTAAAGACACAGGAAGAGTGAAATAGATTTAGAGAATATCTATCTAAGAACAGACTGGAGTCTTATCATTTTGGCTTGTGGGCAAACTAATATGTACAGTGTTGCTCATAGGTTGAGTGGGCCAGTCATTTCGGAACCCTCCAAACTGAATTTCCATTCTTTACGTTGATGTGCTCTTTGCCACGTCTTCATCTAATCCCAAGCATTGCGCAATTATGATAAGTTTGATTTTGCAATTACTGGTAAAGGGAAATCCAATCCTGATATCGATGACAAATTGCTTTGTATAATGCAGATAAGTCAGAGAAATTGATTTGTGAAAGTGTGAAATAAATTTGGTAAATAAAGTGATCATGTAAATCTCAAATTTGTAACATTGTAATGTCACTATGACATGTTAGAATTATTTGCTTCTGTGCACAAAAATGATTACACTTCATGTTTTAACTTTCATTTTCAGTCAGCTGCATTATGTCCCTCATCGTATGATAATAATAGTGTTTGTATAGCGCATAACACATAGGCATAAGAGAATGTCTCTATGCGCTTTATGGAACAGATTACAGAATATAGAAGGAGTGGAAATAGTGCACTGTATTCATGATTATGAGATCTTACAAGGTGCTAAATAGATTTGTTTTCAAATTACTACTAAACTTTTCATATGTTTCTATATCTCTCTATGCCTCTATTGAAGGTATTCCAGCAAGTCATCCTATAAAATATTAGCTGCATATGAAAATGACCTTTCCCCATAAGATTTTGTCACAGTTTGTGGGACATAAAATAAAGACTTTTTACTAGAACGCAGTATTCTCATGATTGTTTTCTTTTGAACATCAGGTGAAAACATCAGTGGAGATCACTTGCCACAGATGACTGAGGAGAGACTGGAAAAGATTGGAGTTCAGTAAGAACAAACAATTATTGCAAGTGCTTGTAGCACCCTGTATGCAATATATTTCATTCTTGAAATATGAAATGACTAAGGTTCTTCCTATTTATGTTCTGTAATGTTTTCTAAGGAAGATTTTTTTTTTTCTCTGTGGAATTATAGTTTTCGATTTGAGATCAAATGAAATTCTGAAACTACTATAATGTACGAAAGTTCAAAGGACAATGATGATAATGGTAAAATAATATATGACGCACTTTCTGTACGAATGTATTTTACTTCACATTACAATGCAAAACAAACAAAAGCAGACATGACAGTGATAAAAACATTTATTCAGTCATATGAGTGAAAGAATATTAATTCCAGTCTTAAATGTTGGTATGCCTATTCTTCCTATGGCAGTTGCACTAGTTTATAATAAATATTGTCCATGGAACGGAGGGAGATTTTTCCAAAGTTCAGATGCAGGCTGTGCAGCAGTAATAAAAGTACTGGTATGTTTTCTCAGAGTTTTCTTTGTCTTGTACATGTACATAGTGAATGAATATGAGAATATTGTGTGATTTTTTTTATTCTATGTTTTCACTTATTCACATTTTTTGTAGAACAATGGGGAAGAGGTTTTCTGTTGTAGAAATCATCAACGCACTTACAAGAACCTCCCATCAAAGCCTGAAAACCAAGGTAAGCACCTACAGATTTCAATTTGGAACCAAAATCAGGAATCATATTGATCAAAATCATCAATACACCACAATTTCAAATACTACTGAATATTTTATACTAAAGCCTATTTTTTTGTCTGTGCATTGTCTTTCACCCAGGTTTTCAATGACTCGGTTCACGGCCATATTGACTTTGATCCACTGCTAATCAAGATCATAGACACGCCGCAGTTTCAAAGATTACGCTTCATAAAGCAACTTGGCTGCAGCTATTTTGTCTTTCCAGGAGCTGCACACAATCGATTTGAACACTCGCTAGGGTAAGTATAAAGTGGCCTATGGACATCATGAAACATGTGTCTAGCATTTTGTTTATATATGTACCTAGTTATTTCTGAAAATGTAAGTTATTATGCTAAAGCCTCTTTCACACCAGATCTGCATTGAGTTGCGTAGTGTGGCGTACCGACTACGCCGAAATTAGGCTGCGTAGTCATAAATGTTGCTTAGGCGTAGTCCCTGCGTAGGCTGACGTACAATGGCGTATGGTTACGTACCCTGTGCATAGGCACTGCGTACTTACGGCGTATGCAATTTGCCTACCTTTGCATACGATTGCGTATAACAGGCGTAGGGTTGCGTACGTTTACGTAGACCTGGCGTACAGGTTTGCTTATGGTTGCTTACTGTGTGCACAAGCTTTTACTGCTTCGTCGGACTGGCGAAGGGTAGCATACTATTGCGTAGGCTTGGCGTACTGTAGCGCAGTGCTGCGTAGACTTGAGTAAAAAATGTGTACTTTCTGCGTCTAGTGTACCCCTTTGCGTGCCTTAGCCGCTAGCGTATAGTCACGTACTGCAGCGTAACGCTCGGCGTATTCGATACGCAACTCTATGTATGGCCCGCTGTGAAAGGGGCTTTAAATAAGAGATGCTACAACAGAATTTTTTTCTTTTTGTTTGGTTATATATAATGAATACCCATCATCATTGTTGGTTGAGTTTGAAGAACAAAGGAGTTTGCTACAGCTTAGGAGTATATCAAGTCTTTGTTTCCTGTAGTCACAGGAAGTGTGAACATTGATCTCTCTCTCTCTCTCTCTCTCTCTCTCTCTGTCTCACAAAAGAAAAACAATGTCATTGTAAATAGCTAGGTTGCCAACTACATTGCACACTGTGTATGTTGGTAGATATGTGGTTTAAGTAAGATCTGAAAGGCCTGGGATAAATGTAATAGTTGTGAGATAATTTATTTTTTACATCTGTTTACTTAAGCACAGAAAACTTAACAATCAAGTGAATGATAATATTTAATTCACTTAATATATGAATGATTCAAATCAGTATTATAAGACCTATGTTTCATAAAGCATTTTAGTCACTCTTTTGTCTGTTTTTCTTTCCTTCGAAATGCACCTTGAGTCTAATTTGATGAGGTAGATTGCTTGGCCAATGTATGCAAGACTGGTGTTTTGGGGCAAAACATTGATCTACATTTGCCACTCTCCACCCAGGTGTTCAACGGGTACTGATAAAAAGGAATAATTGAATGCTGTGAGCACTAAAATCATTAGCCTTGCTTGAGCAAAGGTAATTTTGGAGTGAATTGATCCCGATTGCATTGTGCATATATGTGCGCTTAAGGAATATCAGAATAGACAATATTGTTCATTGTGATTTTACTATTATTATGGCAGTATAATTCAAGCAATTGCTTAGAATTATTGCAAATGGACTTATTCAAGGATTTTCATTGATTTCCATTATACAGAGTGTGCTACCTTGCTAGAGAGCTTGTCCTCTCCCTTCAACGAAAGCAACCAGAGCTTGAGATCACGGACAAAGATATCCTCTGTGTGCAGATTGCTGGTCTTTGTCATGATCTAGGTAAGAAAAAGAAAGTCTCGACTATTGCTGCATGTATGGGAAGTTAAATATAGATTGCTGCAATTTTTTTTTTTTTTTTTTTTTTTAAGGGGCTTTTGCCAGAGAAAATGGTGTCCTTAAGGAGAAATGCCCATCTCTGAAATGGAAAATATATCTAATAATGATCAATCTGTTGATTGTCTGAAATAAGAATAAGATTTTACTGCATATATAGAGAGGTCTAGATTGCTGCAGTGTTATTCTTTATTTGTAAGGGATTTCCCAGGGAATGCATAATCTTTGTCAATTGTGTCATTTAGTCACATCACTGAAAGGGAAATCAGATGTGATGAAGATTAACCATTTGATTGTCTGAATAGACAGGTAACCGAGTCTTTAAAGCACTGGCATGAACATAAATTTCACATTTCTCTGTAAACAAGAAGCCTTCAATGAAGTGCTATGGTCATCCAAGCTGAAAAATAAAGTGTCTGTTTACTTCACTTGTCCCTAGATTAATGGTTTTTAACAGATCAAAGAAAGACAAAGAAGCAAATTACATTATGTGAGAGAATAGGGTGCCCCTTGATCAGGAAAGGAAATATTTTTGTAGGTAGGG
Source organism: Strongylocentrotus purpuratus (assembly GCF_000002235.5). Taxonomy (NCBI): domain Eukaryota; kingdom Metazoa; phylum Echinodermata; class Echinoidea; order Camarodonta; family Strongylocentrotidae; genus Strongylocentrotus; species Strongylocentrotus purpuratus. Next base: position 6,933,219 of record NW_022145614.1, read on the forward strand.
ATATATTACACTATTGAATCCTGTTTAAACTTTGTTTATACCTCGAAATTTGTTGCATAATATGTAAAATATCCTCTTTTTTTTGGTTCCATTCTTTGTCTTTGTTTTATCAGGTCATGGTCCATTCTCACACATGTTTGATCTATTCTTCATTCCTAAGGTCAGACCTGACTTTAAACACAAGGTAAATGCAAGTATTTTGAGGATTGTTAAAAAAGCAATATCTCTTCCATGATTTTAATTGAGTATGTTATCATATTTTGCAGTTATATATCTTTAATATCTAATGGTTGATTCCATTTCATATGAAAACGTTGAAAAGAAGTTTAAAAGTGTATACATGATGCAGAGCTGCCAACCATTCTGGTTTTGCCGGAATTACTCCTTTTTTTCCTCCAAATTACGGTATTACGTTTTTTCTTCATAAAATACGTTTTTTAATTTTTTTTTTTTTTTTTTTTTTTTTTTTTTTTTTACATACCGCACGTCGTACAACTGCCTTTAAATGGTGATTTGATCACAAATTCAATAGAAAACTAATTTTAAAACAAACTTGAAGAGAAAAATATTCTCAAAAAAAATGAAATGCTGATAATACTAAAATAACCACTAAAAGTACCTGCTTGTATGGAAAAAACAGCATGATGAATGAACATTTCTGCATTGGAAGTGTGTCGAGCATGGTTGTAAATTTCGTTTTCATGAATTCCTTTTTTTGGCTTGAAATTCCTTTTTTTTTGCCATCATGATTCCTTTTTTTGGTCGCACAAGGTTGGCAGCTCTGCATGATGTTATGGCCTAGGAAATGATAGGAGAACCACGTCAAAATTGTATTTTGTCAAGTCTCTAAGGGTCTCTAACCACAGATATTTTAAGTATGACCATTTCCGTAACTTAATGATTTGACACATCAGTTGGAAATGATCCCATCTCCTGATTAAAATAATGATATGGTTTTCAGTCCAACAATTACTTTATGTGTGTACTAACATACAATTTGGAGTATGTATTTCAGTATTGGTAATGTGTAAACAAGTTTTCCTCAAATATAATTTTGTAGAAGGTTTCCTTCATTAAAATGTACACAATGCACATGGGAGAGGGATACAGATATTGAGTTACATAGAAGAATTATTTCATTAAAAGTCTGTGGAACACAATTAAAAAGACTTTGATGAAATCAACTTAGGCAGTTTAAAGTTTTTATTGTATTTCCTATAGAAACCGTATTTAGAATAATATTATATCATTATTACAATGTTTAATTTTTCAAAATTGATTCACGAGGCTGTAGAAATGGTCCTCAGGTTGATTTTTTTTCAAAAGTCTCTCTATGTTACTACATACTATTGTTTGCGGCTCTTCTGAAAGACATATTGTCTGCAGTTTATTGTGTCATGATTCGCTGACACAGAAATTGGTGGAAATCCCATTTATGTGTTTACAAGTCTCTCACTCTGTAAAGTTAGATGTCCCACCAAGAAATTACTGAAGCGTCCTGCTGGTCTCTTGGAGAGTCGATTAAAGTGAAGATCCCTCTCAGTAATTAACGGAATCTGTTACCAGATAAATACCTAAATGGTGTCAAAGTCGATCCCCACGATAACCTATATTTGCTTATGTGTCTTAACTCACTATATTGATACCTTGTTACCCAGCATGAGCACCTGTCTGTGCTGATGTTCGATCATCTGATCAAGGAGAATCATCTAGAGGCCAAGCTGAAAGAGAGCGGTTTAAAGGAACAGGATCTTCTATTCATCAGAGAACAGATTGAAGGGTTACCTAAAGACTCTAGTCAGAATCAGGTCAGTGACATTTTCAAAATTATGACAAATTCATCAATGAAATCTTGTGGACTAAAGACAGTTCACTTATTCTAAGACATACATCAATCAATACTAATGTTTTTGTAAATAACTATGTACTATTTAAAAAACAGAATAAGTTCTATTGCTTTGTTCAAATGGCTGATGTCAATGAAGGGACTTTCTAGATAATTTAATAAATGCACACTTTTTACGGGCCCACTGATGGTTATGTCGGAGGCGATGGGTGTAATTCTCATAAGTTAAGCTGGGACTAAGTCCAGACTAAACAAGAATGTTAGTTCACACTTCTTTGGAGTGCTAGGTGTCATCTTCCTCCTTCAATATTCATGACAAAGATAATCTACCAAAGACTTTATTGAAATTCAGTTCACACTCATATTATCTTTTTCTTCCCCATTTATTGCAAAATTAATTTTTTTGAGACATTTCATTGCAGCAATGTATTAATATGTACAGGGTAAATAAGTTCGCAACAGGCGCTCCGTAAAAGTGTGGACTAAGTTAAGCCTGGCTTACCACCCATTATGTTTTGGGGTTGTCCATCCGTCCGTTCTGCTTTCTCTTTGTTGCAATATCTCAAGAACCACTTGAGATATGAACTTTAAACTTAGTGATAGTATTATCACCATAGGAATACAATACGAGGAGTATTTAGGAGCCACGTGTAGCTCTTGTTTGGATTTTTTTAATGTATCCATTGAATTCTCATTTTCCTACCTCTTGTAGAATGGTAGAGAGTGGCTGTACAAAGGACGAGGTCGGGAGAAGAGCTTCCTCTATGAGATTGTGGCTAACAAAAGGAACGGCATCGATGTGGATAAATGGGATTACTTTGCCCGCGACTGTTACAACCTGGGAATAGCTAACAGTTTTGATCACAAGAGGTACATGAAATTTGCCAGAGTGATCCAGGTAGAGGGAGAGAAACAGATATGCAGCCGAGACAAGGTAATGTATGGTAAAAAATTAATGAAGGTGTTCATGTCTGAGAGAGATATGTTTTCATAATTCTTCCATTTATTTCTTAATATGATGCAAATTGATATTGACCATTTCTCATGCTTTTTCATATTGCGCTAGAAGTCGAGAATCTAGAATTGTATAACTTTATCATGGCCTATGACCTTAAAAGGTAATACAAAGTTTTGAAAAATTTTGAATATTGAGGGGATAGTGATTCTTTACAATTTTGATATATTTGGATGCCCCTGTGGAAGTATTATGAACACTAGAAAATTTAGCCTCTAAAACGCTTCCGCTTTTGAGAAAAATTGAATATAAAATTTACTGTTGCTCACAGTAAATTTTGATAAATTTCAAATAGTGATTACAGCCGTACAATGGTAGATGCGACCATGAAAATCTCAGAATATGTAGTTTTGATATATAATTTCCAAATGGGAATAGCTAATCGGTCGATTTTAGTCAAGAAACACTGTTTTATAGCTTAATTAGTATCTTGACCTTGAGAGGGAGCTGTACAACATTATTATTTACAATTTCATAACTTTAGAGTCAATTTCTACTGCGACAACAATCACTCAATATTGTAGGATCGCATATGCTTCCAATATGTTCATTTGAACCAAATTCATGACCCCATACCAAAACTTTGTATTACCTTTAAGTACATATTATTTTTAATCCACAGGGAGAAAAGAACTTCAAGATTACTTCAATTTTATCAAGTTGATAGTCTTAGATTTAAATGAAAAACATGTGCAAGTCAACCTTAATTTTGTCCCCATGAAAAATAATCAATTTGTGTTTACCAGACAGTTTCTCTAAAGACATTCTATTGATTTTGTTATAACAGTAGTTACCGGTACTGTTTTTTCTTTTTCTCTCCCCCTCTCTTCCTATTGCTTTGTATTTCTAGGAGATAGGCAATCTGTATGACATGTTCCACACAAGAAATACCCTCCATCGGAGAGCTTACCAGCACAAAGTAAACAAAATCATTGAAACAATGTAAGTATTCTTCAAAAGAAATTACAGTTATGCTTTAGAATGCTTAAGTGTAATCACATGAACATATTTCCCCATTTAAATGACTTGTTGAGTGTTCTAAGTACCATGCTGTCTCACCGTCACTGTAAAATAATCTAAAAAAAACCAAATAGTATAGAGATATCAACTGCTTTGAGAGGCCTGGCTGTTTTATAGGCTCAAGGGAATGCGCGCGCATCCTGTCATGAACCTGAGGTGCGCCTAGGGGTCATGGCAGATGTGCTAGTTCCCGAGAGCCTATAAAACAGCCAGACCTCGAATATTAAAACAGTTGATATGTCTTTTATATGCAGAATTGAAACCAGTGCGATTAAAGGGAAAGTCCACCCCCAAAATAAGTTTGTTCCGATAGAGGCAGAATAATAAGAAAATCAGGTGAGTGAAAGTTTGAGCAAATTCTGAATGAAAATAAGAAAGTTATGAATTATTGAAGTTGTGATCAATCAAATACAAATTGGCAACTCTGTGACTTATTATACGAGCTCTCCTTCATTTGCTTTGTGCATAATATTCCATAAAATCATGTTTTCTTCGTTATTGATGACGGAATATATATTTGTTCCTTGCAGGGGGAGTATAGAAACATATTTGCAATTATTATATTTAGGGTGCATGTATGGTTGAAATTTTTCTTGAGGGAAAATGAAAATTTTAGATTTTTTTAGTACTGAGCAAATGGAAGTTGAGCTCGCATGATACGTCATAGAGTTGCCAATTTGTGTTTGATTGATCACAACTTCAAAAATCCTAACTTCCTTATTTTTAATCGGAATTTGCTCAAACTTTCACTGACTTGTTTCTCTCATTTTCTACTCCTATTAAAACTAACTTAATTTCAGGGTGGACTTCCCCTTTAAGAAAGAAGAATTCTTACCTTATCCTTTTATGGAGTGAAAATTGGTTTAAACATCACTGAAAAGCTAAGACAATGTCTGTTAATCTTCCATGGAAAAAATGACTAAATGTTTCAATCATTTGGGAATCGCAGACAAAAAGCACTATATGGTGTCCGCACTCACACAAAGACAATTTTAACACGTAAACCAATGGGGATTGCAGCATGAGGGCTTTTAAAAAAAAGACTATTTACCGGTATAGGCGGGTATGAGGGCACTATTCAAAAGACTATTGAATGGTAGGCAGGTATGAGGGCATGACTAAAATCTTGACTGCAATTTCGACCAATCAGATGGCTAGATATCTAAAAAGAGGTACATAATATTATATAACAGCATCTTTTTACTGTCTGTCTCTTCATTTCTCCCTGCAGGATGGTAGAGGCTCTGATCAAAGCTGATCCACATCTCAGGATCTTTCCAAGAGCCAATGGGTCAGTAGCTATTACATTATGATCTATACATTTTATTCATATCTTTACATCATGATCAATTTTTCAGAATCTCAGACATTTTATGCATCTTTGAAAAGTAATGTACACGCATCTTTTAGATTCTAATTGACTTATTTTGGACAGTGATGCACAATCGATTCAAACTGCTATGAAAGGCAAGATAATTTATGTTTGATAAATATATAAATTATTAAATATTTGTTTGCACAATTTGTATACAATTTACCATTTTCCCCCTGCATATCCTTATTACAAACAATTGAGGAAATAATGTCCTTGAAATGCATTTACCAAAAATTGTTTTCTGTGAATATTTTCAAAGTGTTTCTGAAGTACTTGAAATAGATGTGTATCTACCGTTCAAACTTTTTCTTTATTACAGAAACGTTGAAAATATTGAATTGTGCCTCTTAGAATTGGACTTGTACCCTATCGCTTTATTTCTAATCTCTATACACACCTGAAAGACAGTGTGCTTGAACATCTCCTCTTCTTACAGGAGGATGGTCTCAATGAATCCAAAGATTAGCATTAGACATGATTAGGAAAGAATGAGTTGTGTCTTTTCATGAGTGGACTTGCACTTCCCTCTCTGATTTTGGTATTATTTTTTTAACTGATACCCTTAAACAGGACAAAGCTGACCATGTCTGAGTCATTGGATGACATGCATGCCTACACACACCTGACAGACAGTGTGCTAGAACATATCCTCTTCTCACAGAAGGGGAGTCTCAAGGAATCCAAAGACATCATTCAGAAGATCCTCACCAGACAGCTCTACAAGTGTGTAGGACAGTCACAACCACCAGCAGACACAAAACTAGAGGTAAGAAGTATACAGGGTAACCCAAAAGAATGCACACCTGAGATCTACAATTCCAAGAATATCATTCACACAGTGTCGTTGGCTTGTATTACATAAGGTAGACCAAAAGAGATCTAAGTAAAATGACACCAAGACTATCAATTTGGGGTAATGGATTTTTTATTCTCCTATTTTTTTTGTGAGGCAATGTCGTTTTGCAACCATAGTCATGCTTGAAGCAGCAAGAAATTTGCGAATGACGGCTTCCCATGGTAATTGTGAAGACAGCTTCCTCTGTTGACCAGTTCATCTAACTTCTGAAGTCCCATTAATTTCATTTTATTAGAGGACAATGGATTGTATTTAGTCACGTCTTTTAAGTGACATATTATTGTTTAAGTGGCTCGAACATAAAGAGTAATATCTGTAGCTCTTGGTATCTTCTATATTGAATACCTTCTGGACTGGATGGGATAACACATGCATTTGTTTTCTTTGTTTTCCAGAAACCACTGGAAATCAGCAAAGCGATCTGTCTAGCTGTGTCAGAGGAGGAGCTGAAAGGACCCCAGCTTGATCCAGATGACCTGGTTGTACATGTAAGTACCCGATACGACGTACCCTTCTGACTTGGGTAGTGTGGACTCATAGAAGAACGTCACTACGAAGTTTGACTGAATTGATGGAATTCATTAATGCTAATGAAATGAAAAATATACAACACTTACTAAATTATACCTTGACTCAGTTTCGAACTGGGGTCCATCAAGCAGGGCTCCCACTTAGCCGAGTTGGAGCCTCGAGTTGTGGCAAGCTGGCGCGATCTTATGGCAAAATATGTTTTAATGATAAAACGGCTTGCCATAAGATCGCTCCAGCTCGCCACAACTCGAGGCTCCAACTCGGCTAAGTGGGAGCCCTGCTTTAGAGTCAGTTTATAGACAAAGGCTTGAGAGCTGAGCATATCACCGATTGTACCACTAGACCAACTAATATTTCCCTATCTTCTTTTGTTCATGTCTTTCAGGTGGTGAAGATGGACTATGGAATGGGGAACCAGAACCCTGTCGACTACGTCAGGTTCTACTCCAAGGAAGACCTGAACAGGGCCATCAAGATTAGGAAAGGACAGGTAAGGAATTATCTAGATTTTCATGCAACTTGCTGTTACGCCCTTCTGGCACTCAGCACATGAGACCATGTTAAATGTACGTTTACCTTGCGTGTACCAATGGAAAATAACTTTCTGTATCATAATAATAATAATAATAATAATGGGTTCTTGTAGGCGCTCATGTCAGTCAGATTTGACCCTCCTGGCGCTCCCGAGGTAACATAAAATGATCAAAAGGGAAATTCTCATACAGACCATTTCAGCATAAAGATGTATGCTTTAGAGGGACTTGCCAGTAATGTTCAGTAAATTATTATCTGTGCTCTTGTGTAGCATACAAGGCAGTATGGAGGTATTCGTACTGATTGGAGGAAAGAGGGGGGGTAGTGATGGTGGTGGATAGTCTATAAAGAGTTTATTGCCTATTATCCATACCAACAGTTTGTGGTATTCTTGAACACTGGAATGAGTATGGAAGGAGGGGCAGGCCTGATAAAAACCCGATTTAAATCGGTTTCCCGATTTTTTTTGTTGTAATTTTCCCGATTTAAATTTTTTTTTTTTTTTTACCAGATTTTTTTTTCTCCCTATTTTATCCTGATTTTCCTGATTCCCCTCTTATTTTCTCTATTCTTCCCTATTTTTTCCCAAATTTTCTTACTCGAAAGGGGGAATGTTGTTAGATGCCATTTTTCCCCGCGAATCCTCTTCTTATTTTCTTACTCAAGGGGGGCATGATTGAGGGGAAAACAAAAAACCTTTATTTTTTTTAGTGCTCACTATCATCCCTGGAGGGGGCAGTGGTGGCCATTGGCTGCTTTTGACAGTCATTTCCCCCTGGCCTTACTTTATGGGGCTGCCGCTGGCCTACAGGTATCCACTTTCAAAATCACCTTTTGAAGGACCAGAGCTGCCAACTAGTACGGATTTCCCGTAATTGGTACGGAAATTAACGACCATTACGGAATGTTGTCTCAAATTACGGATTTAAAAAAAAAAAAAAAAAAAATGATTTTTTTTTTTTTTTTTTTTTTTTTTTTTTTTTTTTTTTTTTTTTTTTTTAAATGAATTAAATATGATTTATCGTAGCGAGTGCTGTGAATAGGAGCCATTTTTCATGATAAACTGTGTTGTGATGACCTGAAATTCAATACTTAACATCTTTGTGTGAGTAAAATCACCAAAAATTTCAGATAATCATGCGTCCGCGCAGTGTTGGCGTGTCGTTTTTTTAGATTCATAGCGCCGCATAAGAAATTACTGATTTATACCCCAAATTACTGATTTTGAGCCTTGTGATTACTGATTTTCTGTTCTGGAGGTTGGCAGCTCTGAAGGACCCATCCTCTTGCCGAGTCCAGGAATGAATAGATAAACTGATTTGATTTTAAGGTCATTAGGGACAAAATGTTAGTTAAATGGTAATGCATATATATTTTTCATTGACATCAGGTGTCCCAGATGCTTCCAGAGAATTTTGTAGAGCACTACATCCGTCTCTACTGCAAGCATCGTGATGCGGAGAATGTTGCCAAGGCCGAGAGATGTTTCGCTGAATGGTGTGACAAACAGAAGTTCAGTAAACCAAAGGTAAGCCGGAAGATACCATGAAAGTGATGCTCAAATGTGCTTCAGATTTGCTCTGCGGTCAATTTCCTACCGTAATCAAATTTCTAACTTTAACCTTGGGCCTAACACTATAATAAAGTCTTTAACCCTAACCCAAGGTCATTGATGATATGAAGCGCAGCAAATGTCCGGTCACACTCTGCTCTTATCATTGCATTTCAATTTATTTGAAATGATTTTGCAAGAAAACAATCTTTATTTTAATTACCAACATTATGCTTCATTAAACTTTTCTTTTTCTTTATTGAATGCCTTTATGTTATTGTAATTTCTTCGTGTACAGTTATAGAATCTTTACACCTAATTAATTTGAACATTTCATATACAAGCCTTGCTTTTCAGCATTTGCTACTCTTTTCAAAGAAAAAGTATTCTAAAGGTTATAACTCGGGTATTGGATGTATTAAACGTGTAAATTGTAAAATTCCAAATATTTTATTACTATTTACTCATATTAATGCAACACATCATTTTTTGAAAAATGTAATAATTTTGTTAATACTATTGATGTTATGCGCTTCATTGTTCATATGATACTTTGAACATTGTAAATAAACTAATCTGAAGCTAAATTTGTAATGTACTTATATAACCAGCTGGGGTGGGGGGGGGGGGGGGTTCACAAAGATCCAAAATCGAACCTAACTGTAAGTTGGACTTAAACATTATGGAGAGTCATTTGTAGCCTTAAATAAAATATATTCAAAAGCAAAAATTCAAGTGTTATAGAATTATCATAGATTCCACAGTAAGAACATAAAATCTCCTTGAAAATAGAAAATATGAATGATTTAGATCAACATTTTATGCCTTTTAAAATAACTTTTAAAATATTTTAAAAAGTGCTAACGGCTTTCCATAATTGTTAAGTCACCTTATCGCACCCCCAGTCATTGTTATAAGGTTTGAATAACTTAATTAATTGTGTGGTATTTTATTTTTTAATTTTCCTTAGCCCGGCAACTTCCTTGACTCAGCAATGACGCCACTTGATTCCCAAAAGCGATCTGGGAGGGCGAAACCCGCAGCCCGTCCGAAGCCAAAAAAGTCAGGAAGAGCCTTGATGATACTTACAAAAGTATGTGATAGCAATATGTCAGTCATTATCGTATATATTTTATTAAGATCAGAGGTTACGTTGGAAAGACTAGCCGTAGATAAGAAACATTGGTGTTTACAAAGTGCCCTATATTGCCTTGCAAAGTTAGTTTGAGATTGGCATATTTTATCAAAGTTAGAGAAAATTGTAGGTACACTTTCACGACGAAATGTGATTTGATGCACTTTTGGATATACAGGGATTGTAACTTTTGAATATACAGGGTTGTCGTGGCAATCTGCTGCTAGATAGTTAAGGCATGCATGCTTTGAATGTGCACAAAAACTTAACATCCATTCTTTTTAACCCAAATTTGACCTCCTCACCAAACCTTGAGTATGACAGTATTTTATTCCTGCAAAAGGCCAGTAAAGTCTTCTTTTTTTTAAAAACATGCTTAGTAACACTTCAATATCACACTGTATGTAAAGTCTGACCAATACGCCATAGAAATAATTTTGTTATGACACATTGTTCAAGCACCTTCAGGATTTTCTGGGTAACGTGCAATGACCATTTATGTCTTGTTTATAACCTTGTTTTTCATTAATGCACAAATTATAGCCCATCAAAAAGGTACATGCTTAAAAATCCTACTTTGACGCCTACTGAAATTTGTAAACGTACAGTAACCTTTGACATTTGGTGGTGATGACGACACAAGTAGTAGCCAGTACAATAATGTATTGTAATCGGTGGAGGCGACTTTTAAACTCTTAGTTTTAGACTATGCTTTGTATTGTATACCAAATACCGATTTAAGAATGTTAGCTGTTTTAACATGCCTTCAGCACTACAAAAGTTTGAATAATGTGATAAATTGAAGAAACAAGAATAACTTGTTTGATGTTGTTTATTTGAGTAATGGTGTAGGGATTTCCTGTTTGTACAGACAACTCATTTTGCCATAATTCAAGGAAAAAATTAATATTTATTTTTCGGGGGCTACTTTTCAAGCTTGCCTACATGAAAATAAAACATTCTAAAATCTTATTTTAAAATTTGTTTTACATTGAACTCTATGTAAATTCATGGGGCTCTTTTCTGATTTTTGGGGGCTCTTTTGGGCATTTCAGGGGGCTAATTTGCCCCGAGCCCCCGTGTATTTTTTTCACTGCCATAATTACTCTTTGTTTATAGCCTCTTTAAAGTAACACCAAAGATTTTGACATTTTAGGTGACGACACCTATTTCACTGATAGTTGTAAATACTTATCCTAGTACTTATTAAAATTCAAGCCTACTGAAAGGCTGTTTTTATTATATTATATGACATAGGTATGAATTTTTACTAAACCAGTCTTATTAGCAATATTAGAACAGGTTTCAGTAACATATCAGTTTTTTATATAGATACTTTGTGACCTCTTACAGTATATGAATGAGTATTTAAGGATTTTTAATGTGAATATTGTTTAAAAAAAACTAGAAACATGATATTATAGCAACCAGATACAAATTATGATATACATCATTAGATACAAAAGATAAAGAATGCAGAAGTCATACATGATGCAGCACTGTGTACAATCATGTTGCTTCCATATCATCATGTACAAAAGAACAATACCCAAGAGGGTTATAATCATATGGTGTACATATACAGTGCATACTATTTATGCTTCCATATTTTTAGTGTGTGGCTTCTTCAAATGCTGGTATTTCAGCTTTTGTGATGATAGTTTGGTATACTTACGATAGTCCCATTTGTATAGCGCTTAATGCTTTACATTCTAATTATTATATTAGATATAGGTAGTAAATATATTAAAGTGGCTTGCATACTCAAGCAAACCTTTATTTAGCAAAGCAAAACAAAGCAATAAAGGGAAATTTAGTTATCCTTCTTTGAAGGAAAATATATAGCTGATTTGGGAGAATTATAAGCTGAGATAATTACATGTATGCAATGGTTTATATTTTAAGAAATGTGCCTTATTTCACACAAGGGTAAAATTAAACCCTACTTTTCAACATAATTTTTTAAAATTTTGTTAATGGTTTTTAAGCTTGCCTTCTAGTAAATTAGATTTTAGTGACAAGAATGTCATGTGTATCAATAATGTACTGCAGTACTTTTTATAATGTGTATTCCAGTTTTAGCTGATGTATGAATGCAGTTCATATTTTTAGTATTGAGAGTAATTATGTATAAACCGTGTTTTTACTTCACATGTGAGTAGTGTATAGGGGGTGTCTGGTTATTTATCAAAGATGCTGCAACTTACTTTTTTTTTAGTAACACAGTTACTTTTTAGATAGATTCATAGAGAAGTTAATTGCTTATTCAGATGAAACATTACTGTATTAACTAATACATAGAGAAATTCAAAATATTTCTGGATAGTTAATGTATTCTGTCAGAGAAGATGTGTACCGTCATTGTAAATGTATTGAATAGCATGATGTGGAGATGGTGTGATATGATGGTTAATTCACTACACTTTAAAATCAAGAGCTCGAGGATTCAAATCCCAACTCAACAATACCTTTCTTTTGCAAGACGTTCATCTGCTTTTTGACACCCTACACCCCAGGTGATTATGTAAATGGTAGTTGATATCCTATGTACTTGAGTACAATAAATTTACTTGGCTATGACGAGGGTAATGGTATTAGAGCACCACAAGGGTTACAGTGTCACCACCATTATCAAATGCATCTCTATTCACTAATCCAAACCCATATATTTTGCTAATATAGAACTGATTGTATCCTCCTATTCCTCTTCTAAGCGTTCTAAGTTTAGGACATAAATCAGCACGCTCTGGAAGAATGGGGTATTGAGCATACAGGGTTTGTTTTATCTGTAGGTTTACATGAGAGGAAGAAAAATAGAGACGGTTGCTGTACCGGTACTCACTTTTAACTCACTTGATCCAGGATTATTCAGTCTTACGACAAGTCCCACTGGTTCCAAGATTTTTTCTGACTTGTTTTTTCAATACAGATCGATCAATCAATCTTATTTACTGGGTGTAAGCCACAAATATGTTTGAATAATTGAAATTTCTCTCAGGAAGCATTACATTTATTTAAAAAAAATATAAGACTGTTGTTCTTATCCATGGTTTTCTTTGGTTGGGCTATATCTGGGTTACTATTAAAAACTGATATGTACTTTACTGAAACAGTTTAATTATGTGACATGTAATATTTAACAATGTTGTGTATGAATCACATTTATAAGAAAGGCTGATCTTTTAATTGCAACTGTTTCTCTCTTTCATGAATGTTTGAATTTAGGGGGAGAAGCTGCAGACTACAAATAAAAACTATTTTTCTAACCCAGTTTAAAAGAGCATAGTTTTGTCATTTTATTATTTGGCTGTTGCATGGTTTATGCATCCCAGCAAGAGGTTTGATTTGATTTGATTTGATTTTTGATTTATTGGTTTCTGCATCTTTTTTTCATCATACATTTTCATGAACATAATATGGTTTGATACAATATTTTAAGTGTATATAATTTTATACAGATAATTAACGAAATTAAACAAATATATTGAATGCATAATTAACATACATTAGATGCAGGAGGGCTACAGAAATAGGCAAGGTATCTTGACGTGCCCGCAGCCCTCAACTTAGATACAACAATAAAAATAAAAGTAAAAAAGAGTGTGACTTACAGAGAAGAAGAGGTTTTAGTATTTAATTTTAGCTTTTAGCTGTTTTGCCTTTTGATTTCCTATATTTTTTCTGAGTCTATATCCCCCTTCCTACCTATTTTCCCCTTCCTGTCGACTTATCCTTTCAGAGATGCACATGTAGACCTTGGATACCCTTCCCACAGTGATGTGAGTGATGAAGATACACAGCATCCAGCGTAAAAGAAGCATGTATATTTATTTGAGAATAGATGCGTCGACGGACGAGCTTCAAGAATGCATGCAATTTACTTTTCAACTGAAGAACACGGACAGACTTTGACATGATGCGGAGATATTGCCCGAACTCTATGA